>NW_020230179.1:0-107500 GCF_003227715.2 Harpegnathos saltator | reverse complement strand
GCCTGGCGTGGTGACAGCTAATTTAGAAGCCTCAGTGATGTAAGAAATTAATTCTACACAGTTTGATCGGTGGCCTCGACCGAGCCAGCAAGTTTACGTCGCGATTTTCAGACAGAGTCTCACCGCCCACGTCCAGCTGTTCGGCTGCTATAAAAAATGCCCATATTATGAACAGTCCTTGTTCACTGGTACATCCTTGAAAAAATATATTTTCACAGACCAGATTTCCTTTCTCTCTCTCTCTCTCTCTCTCTCTCTCTCTCTCTCTCTCTCTCTCTCTCTTGTCCGGAAGTCCGTCGAGACTTTTCAATATTCAAATTTACCAACCCTGTCTTGCGATCATCGCCGCGACGAATGTCGCAACGCAGAAGGGTCTCAGTATCTCGCAGATTTATCGCAGGCGATACCACGCAGGCCAAGTTCATCTCATCGACTATGTTTTCTTCGTTTTCTTTTTTCCTTACACGTTTCTTCTTCTTTTCCCTTTTTTTTTCGGTAACTACGGACGATTTATGGACACCTGGGTGCCATAACTCGGCGTTATAATCTTCGTGTTAGAGAAGAGGCACGGCGAGATATGACGGAGGAAACACCTCGCGCTTAATGGAGCCTGTGAAAGGTGATCTGCTTGTGCGGGGAAGGAGGCCTCAAGCTCTGTAATTTCTGCGCGACTAATTTATGCATCGTCGCTCTCTTCCCGCTCGCCAGGCGTAGCTTGAGACGAGTTATAGCGCGCGTCATCAACACCGGCGGAATTAATGCTCATTTTAGGATGTCGATTTCCGTGTCAACGCCGAGTGCAATAACTTGTGAGAGAAAAGTAATAAAGATTTACGTGATTTACAAAATAACTTATTATTATAACTTACGAAAAAATAACTTCTCGAGAAACAGTAAACAGTCATCTTCTTATTATAAAATATATGACTGCATTCGGACAGCTTCGACATTCGCGATTCGAGACTGCGGCGCTAATTGAGAAAACGATTTACGAGCCGCGCTAATAATAAACTCGTGCTCACCCCCCCCCCCGGCCGGTGGCAGAAGAAAGGAGCGTAATAAAACGGAAGTTTGTGCCTCGTGTTATAGTGATAATTAATTAGGAAATTCCTACGGCGAAGGCGGGGACAGGTAGCGGTGCACTGCACCGTTCCTGAAACTAGCAAAGTCATTATGTACAGCGAAAATGGAAGTTTGCAGTCGTTTAACTACTCCAGCGACCGCTCGCTTGCGCGATTGCCTGCAGTGTGCCCCGGAGGTGGACTCGATAATGGCTTAATCAGCTCTACGAAGACTCCTGATTCGCTGCCGTGCGCTAACGCTGCGCTGGGAAACACGTCGGTGATCCCGGGAGGACGTTGCGTCTTTTTCACGTCAGGACGATCAAAACGCCCGCTCGACCGCGCATTTCGTCGTGGAAGACTACGCATATAAACCTCGACTGCGAGTAGCGTAGGAAGTGTACATCGACGAGTATAACGTAATCGCATTGCGAGGAGACCACGTCGACGACGCAATATTTCATCCCTCAAGGCTCCCGAAGGTTCGCGAGGAAGAACACAATATGCGTCACGTATACTGCCATTTGCTTAATACGTCATCTTTTACGGGAGAAATAAAAGTTTTCCGCCGCGTCGTATATATTCATATTTATATCCGGCTTTACCGAGAGCGACAGGGAAAGCGAGAGAGAGAGAGAGAGAGAGAGAGAGAGAGAGAGAGAGAGAGAGAGAGAAGCAGAGGCGTTCGGTCTTGAAATTTAATAGCGTAGCGCGCAATAAAAACGCTAAAGAGCCGCGCAGCGTCTGCGAAAATAACCTTCCAAAAAGATATCGTGAAATCATAATTTGATTATATAATACGACGCGTTGCCGGCCACGCCGACCGGGGGTTTCGCCCGAGTGCTCACCACCGAGGACAGGCATCGGTGCGCGATCGTGCTAAGTATCGCGGGTGATATCGGGCGGATCTTGCGGATTGAGGAGCAGCGGGAGACGGTACGATTCTTAAAATAACGATGAACACCCGCGCTACCGGGCAAAGCGCAGAAAAAAAAATTGCTCTTCTGCTCAGGTGGCGGGCGCCTGTGAAAGCGAAATATTCACTTCCGGCTGCGAAGCCGGAGAGATATTTGTCACTTCTGAGAGCGAGAATAAAGAAGAGCGAAAAAGGGCGGTAAAGCGGAGAACGCGCGCCGACCATGTTCCCGCGCATCGGACAGCTTTATCATGAGAATGAGGATAAATGAGGGAGGCTGTACGCTTCCTCCGCGCGCGTCCAGGCTGAAATTTTTCCCGAAGGCTGAAATAAAATCCGCGCGTTCGTCATTTCGAAATTAAATACCGAAAGTTAAGAGATCTATGGTGAGGGATTCTTCTCCCGCCTCCGTCCGGAAAAGTTGCGGCCCCAAAGCATGACAAAAGTCCAAGACTGGATTACCTGAAGTAACCCGCCGGATATTTCGAGCTTTCGCCGATCGATTGCCCTGATTCAAATTTCTGATCAGAGAGTATCCACCGGAGATCACAGGCGCCGCGGGAGAGGGGAGGTCGTATATCCGTTAAAATAGATATAAAAACTGATCGCCGATTATAATTGCCAAGTGTCTAATGTATCATGCATCGTACGTGCGTCTCATCTGATAATTAAGTAAAAAAATTCAAAACTCATTATCGAGTAGAAAAGTTAATAGGGTTCTGGTAAGGGCCTGATTATTTTTCCGTAATATTAATCGGACCCTAACAGGGATAGAAAGACAAGGGCCCTACAAGATGTGTAACAAGTAATTTAATGGGTCCTTGTAAGGCAATATTAAGAGGGTCTTATAAGGAAATATTTTTATTATTGCTTGAGTCAAAATATTCGTTATTTTTGATCCAAGAAATTTAGACTGCAATTTCTTTCTTTATAATCTTATTAGTATACAACAAGAATTTTTTAAAATATAGCATACTTTACAATAAAATATAGCATTCTTTACACATTACAAAAATCCTGCTACTGTTTTTATTAAAGTTTGCTGCATTTCAAAACGAAGGCAATATTAGAAAAATAGAAAGAGACTAATGAATATGACAACTAATAAAACTAATAAAATTTGTTTTTTATTGCGGTATAATTAAAAAATCTTTAAAAGAACCAGATACAGCATACCTACTAAAATAATACTAAACTATGAAAATTTTATTACGCGCTTCAGATCTTATTAATTTTCTGTAACAAAACTTGATGTTGTATCTAAAGCATCCTCAAAAGTTCCTTCTAAGGCTCACATCAGTTTTCCTTCTATCAAAGCCTTATTTATTAGATCTAAAGCATTCCTAAAAGATCCTTCAAAAACTCTTCTTAACTTTCCCTATCAAAACTTTATTTATTATTTATTATTATTTATTATTTATTTATTAAATCTAAGGCATCCCTAAAAAATCCTTCCAAGGCTCTCATCAGTTTCCTTCATCTAAGTTTTATTTCGCAAAATCCAAGAGATCCTTAAAAGAGCCTGAGCTCGGGGCCTGATGTGGTAATGATCAGTCATCCCTTTTCATTTAGGGCATCCTACTTTCAGCCTTATACTAACTTGTTGTATACTAACAAGGTTATAAAGAATGGAATTACTTCATGAGAACGGCCCTGACAATTTTTTCCTCGGGGAGGAGCTTATTTTGCACTTTTAGGTCCCCACGAGCGTGAGGCGAGAAAATGTTTAACGCGTCGACTGCCACGCCGGGATTTTCGCAGATTGCTCGGAACGCTCGGCTCAAGTTCGAACCACCGAGTACGCGGGCAGCGAGCGCGACGAGAGCGTGTATATTCGTTAGCTCGTCTCGTCGACTATATATAATATTTAATTTGTTATACGCAGTTGGTCACGTCTCGCACTTAAATCAGCGAGGCGCGGGCGATGTTGCAGCGGCCCGGTCGCGCCGGTGGCAGTGAACGTGTTAACCTTCACGTGTGCAGGCACAGAGGAGGCTCTCGTATATCTGACGTAAGGTCCTGCGTTAGATCGATAGCGGCCCTGACCGTCCGTGAACGACAGCCGTGGAGTACACAGAGTAAACGTGTACTCCACGGTGGCGTCCGGTCGGACGTATCCGTCGAAAAATAACCACTTGCAGCTCGACGTCTGGCCGGCATCGCAAGTGGTCATCGATAAACACCCGCCTTGCCCCGAGGCACGATGACGCAACGGATGATGCCGTTAGAGCGCGATGTCGCTCGTCGGTGACGTCGACGGAGAGAGAGAGAGAGAGAGAGAAAGAGAGAGAGAGAGAGAGAGAGAGAGACGTCGCGCGCTTTCAACACAGCCGGCTGCTTTTGGGCGTTGTTCAAATCGATTTTTATTCCCACGCAGCCACTCCCAGTTAGCACGCGAGGATCGAGGGTGCACGGCGCTCTTTGTTTTATCAAAGGGGATTTTTTCTTTTTTCTCTTTTTACCCGAACCGCCGCCTCCGCCGTCCCCGATAGCGCGGAATCCGGGGAATTTTGCGCTTTGTGCGCTTGATACGATGCCGTTCGCCGCGTTTCTATATTTACCGGCCGGCCGCGGCGCATCATTAATGGCCGGTCGATCAGCTGCCAAGCTTCACCGCTCGAAAGAAACGTACTTTCGTAAGTAATACAGGTCAACGCCTTGAACAGCAATGATGCGCCGCTACGCGGTACGCGATGTATAGCCGCGGACGAGATAAAGAGAAGTCGAGTACTTTCTGATCGAGAAGAGGAAGAGCGGTGGATCGAACCGCTGAGGTCCTCTAAAGGTCGTCATTACGACATCGCGATATCGAGTTTTGTCTCGCGAAAAATCGGGGATTGTATCAGTCTTTCGTACGAGAGGGACGTTTCTGGAAACGGCAAAATTCAGCATCTTCTTGAAGAAGATTGCCTTTACCTCCTCGGTTTTCGCCGCGATGGTCGTCGGGGTTTCGATGAGGCTGGAGAAACTGGCCCTGCTGCCGTGCCTGCTGCTTCTGCTCAGGGAACCGACATCGGTCACCTCCCCAGCGGCTATTCGGGCGATCCTGTCGTTTTCTATGCACTGCGACAGCGGTATGCCGAACACCAGGCCGCCGGCTACGTCTGAAGCGAGAAGAAAGGAGAGATACAAATCTCGCGGTCTCCTCCGTCCGTGCGTCGCAAACTTGAGGGAAGCTCGTTATCGCGAGTATATTTTCTCGTCAAGAATAGGACAAAACTTGGAATTTTGTTTTTATTTCATACTCCTGACTGAAGCGCCAAACTCACCAGATTCAGGCGATATTTAGAGTCAGTTTGATGTCAAACTTGTGAACGAACAGGATTTGCGAATGAACCTGTGAAATACTCGAATCGTGCTTTCGAAACGTTCTGAGACTACATTTTCAGTTGGACTCGGCATGCATTTGCCGGGATTGGGAAAGTTACTTTGTAAAAGTATCTAGTTAGAGTTAGTTTTCTTCACTGAAAAAGTACACTCATAAGTTACTGATCTTCAAAAATAACATGTTACAGTTATAGCTATTTAGAAAGTAACGTGTCGTTACTTTTTCACAATAATTGTGCTATTATTTTAAATTTCGTAATTGTGTAAATTCTTTCCATTTTATATAAAAGTAGTTTGTTGATTATTATATGTTTCTCATTTTGTATATAATTTTTAGAAATTAGATTCATTAATTTAAATAAGCAATTCATATTTATTCTTTAAGATTATTGATAACAATTATAAGAAAGTGAATGAATTTGATGAGGATAATAAAATACTAAAAATACTAAAAATAATCTTAACATCAAGAATTAGATTTTTCCACTAAAAGATATATTGATATTTTATTTTAAATAAAAACTTACACTCATATGTTTTCTTAAATTTGCAGTTGAAGTTCTACTTGCATGAATAATTTTTTTGCCAGTGCAAATTTTGCAGAGAAATGCCCAGTTGTACTCGTTTCCAAATTTTTGCTGCAACTCGAATATTTCTGCATATGCTGGCGCCATGGCATTTTACAATTCTTCTCCGAAGATTGAGACGTTTTATCCATTGCTTGAATTTTTCGTATAACTGAAACCGCGCAGCGCACTTCACGCTGAACGCAAGTTATGTTAACAAGTAAGGATAGGCACGACGGAAATGTCCAATAGGAGAACAATCTTTTTGACAGAAATACAGGTTGCGTTCGGAGAGGAGATTATCAGCGTTATTGCGTCATTTTATCCTTGTTTTAATCTAATGAACGATAAAGATAGGTGATGCAACAGCGCGTTTTCCAAATGCAGCCAAAATTACTCTATGCTTCTTGGGTATCAAGCATCGCACGTCGCGTTATCGTGCTGATCTGCCACAACAAAACAAATGTAACTAGGTTAAGTAAGTTATAGTTATAGATGGAAAAATTGGAACGAAGTTAAGTTATAGTTACCGAAAAAAGAAAAATAACTGTAACTTCATCACAAGTAACGAGTTACTTCCCAACCCTGGCATTTGCTGCGTGCGGTCACTCGCTCGTTCGTCGCTAGCGTGTTATCTATTTATTGTGCGTGATTCCGCCGGTGAATCTCTCTCTCTCTCTCTCTCTCTCTCTCTCTCCCTCTCTCTCTCTCTCTCTCTCCCTCTCCCTCTCTCTCTCTCTCTCTCTCTCTCTCTCTCTCTCTCTCTCTCTTTCCCCGCCTCTCTTCCGGATAATTGCAATCTGTCTGATCACTTGGTCGGCAAACGGAACACTGCGAGAGACCGACATCGATCTGATGTACGGGCCGGCAGCTGCGTTTCGCTCGCGGCACAGCGAATTCGCGTGTACGCTACATACGCAGCCGCGCGTATTCCGCGCGCACCAACAGGCCCGGTGATATTAAATCGTCTCGCTGTCTGCTAATTAGATCCATTAATATGAACGATACACGTCGAAAGCCATTTCAACGGCTTGCCGTCGATCCGTCGAGGCGTTCCTCCAAAATTCCAATCGCTACATGTTATTCAATTAGCGCTCCTCTCTCTCTCTCTCTCTCTCTCTCTCTCTCTCTCTCTCTCTCTCTCTCTCTCTCTCTCTAAAGCGCATAAACTAAATAATTAATAGCGAAGAACACCTTCTGATAGAATTATTCCGTCTCACTAACATTCCGTCTCACTAAAGAAAGGCTCCCGGAAGGGTTCTCCGTCCCGCTCACAAGGAGATAATTCGCTTTCGAATCGAATATCACGCACGAAAGCGCACTCGGCTCGCCCGGAGCAGCGTATCAATTATTCTCTTAAACACTAGATATTTCTACTTGCCTCCTTTTTCTTACTAAAGAAACGGAAGTTCAAAGACTCCGTATCTCGGAGAGAGCCTTTGAGAACTTTCCTTCCTTCCTTCCTTTAAAAAGCCTTCGATCTTGCTCTTCTTCTCACTCACGTGGGAGACAAAAGGATACGAGCTTGCACGCCGGTAATACAGCGCGTGGATCGTTCTTTTGAATCCCTTTCCCTTTGATAATTTTTTAATTTAATTATTTTCATTTCATTTAATAGGGTGCGCGCAGCTTTGCTCAGTGATGTCGTCGCTGATTAATAACCAATAACAATTTGGACGATTCCGTCATGCATTTCCGATGCCCTTCTAAATATCCGAGAAATTGTCTCAGCTCAACCGAGTTGACAGTCTCAAATCAGCCGAATTATTAGATCGGGCTTCTCCGGCTACCGTGGATACCACCGTGAACTCCACGCTCGACGCTCGGGATATTTTAGTGGGCCAGTTGCCGACACGCGAAGAGGCCAAGGAGTCCGCCACGTACGGCTCCGAATGACGTACGCATTCAACATGACACTAATTAACATCAACGTCTTACCCAGCAGATATCGCCGTGTCCTTTCGGATTCGCGGCCAAAACGTGTTCCACCGAGGCACAAAGTTGCAACTCGAAGACAGACGTGAACTCCTTCAGCGCCCACGCCCGACTCGCCGCGTCGATCGTGATATAAAAGCCGGATAATTCGAAGCACGTTTCGAAGTGCCGGGCAGCCGAGTCGGTCGAGGGTACCCGCGCCAGTCGTCTTCGATTATAACGTCAGCGGCGGGGAAAATTACACGGGCGAGATTCTTGCAATTCACGTCCACGGGAGCGGCTCTCTTCAGCGTCAAGGAAACTGCTTCGATTGCGTTAGACAAAAGCGCAATCGGCCGATATATCGCGCGCGAGCAGACTCCGGGTTTTCATTAACCCAGCGGGAAATGCCGACGGGGATTGGTTGATTCTCTCAGCCGCTCCTTCTTGACGTTTCGCATTTTGACTTTGCCCGTCTGTGGATCGATCTCCTTTTCCATCGCGGCTCGTAATGAGAAAGACACCGGCGCGGCGGTGTACTCTCGGTTTCAGTACGATGGAAAAATTAGCCAACCTGCCTCTATGCAGGCGAGGAACGTAACGGCGCATTTTATACATTCAAAGGACATTGTATGAAATTGAAAGAAAGAGAGAGAGGAAGGAATATCTTCGCCGTTTTGCGTAACACAATTTTCCAGTACCCGTCGCGTCGATCACTCCGACAGAGAAAGAGAGAGAGAGAGAGAGATAGCCACCCGAGTAGAAAAATTAATAGAAGTAAGAGCCTGATTATTTTTCCCTAACATTAATCGGACCCTAGTAGAAATAGAAAGACAAGGTGTGTAACAAATGGTTTAACGGGTCCTTACAAAGCAATATTAATAGAGCCTTATAAGGAAATATTTTTATTATTGTTTGAGTAAAAATATTCGTTCTTTTCGTTCCAAGAAATTTAGACTGTAATTTCTTTATTTCTTTATAACCTTGTTAGTATACAACAAGAACTTTTTATTTTCAAAATATAGCATATTTTACAATAAAATATAGCATTTTTCACATATAAAAATCCTGCTACTGTTTTTATTAAAGCTGCATTTCAAAACAAAGGCAATACTAGAAAAATCCTTGAAAAAGACTAATGAATATGGCAACTAATAAAACTAATGAAATTTGTTTTCAATTGCGGTATAAAAAGATCTTTAAAAGAACCAGATGGAGCGTACCTACCAAAACGATACTAAACTATGACAATTTTATTACACGCTTCAGATCTTATTAATTTTCTGTAACAAAACTTGATTTTGTAGATCCTTCTAAGGGCCGCATCAGTTTTCCATGTTTTAAAGCGTTATTTCGTAAACTCTAAGGCATCCCTAAAAAATTCTTCTAAGGCCCTTATCAGTTTTCCTTCTATCAAGCCTTATGTATTAAATCTAAACCATCCCTAAAAAATCTTTTTAAGGGTCTTTCCAACTTTCCCTAGCAAAACCTTATTTATTAAATCCAAGGCATCCCTAAAAAGTCCTTCTAAGGTTCTTATCAATTTTCTTTATCAAAGTTTCTTACTTCGCAAAATCTATCTCAAGGCATCCCTAGATCCATCTCGGGGCCTGATGTAGTTCCATAATAAGGCATCCCTTCTTAGAGCATCCTACTTTCAGCCTTATCGGAGTCTTACATTTCATAAGGATGGCCCTAACAATTTTTTGCTCAGGCAGCGTTCGGGGAAACGTATTCGCGATTAAGCGTGTTTGCGGCACCCTTCGTGTTAGAAATCGTGCGTTTCCCTCTGCGACGGGGCGGTTATCCGTTTCGAGAAGGGAACAGGGAGAACAGATCGGCTTGGTCTCTCGTCACCGCGGCCAATGGCGGGTATCGAGGGTAAGGTGCTGAAGTGAGTCTCTCACTCTCTCTCTCTCTCTCTCTTTCTCTCGCGGTTCGGCCACTCTTGAAGCCAGCTGAAAACCGAAAGGCAACAAACCGTGTCCCTATACCGGGTCCGATTATAGACCGCGATCTGGGCCATCCCGGCTTCTCCCCCGAGCGTGCTCCTCGGCCGCGCAAAGAACGAGAGCGCGCGCAGCGCGGGGCTTCGCCACTTTACGAACTACAATATGCGAGAAGCGAGCGGCGACGGCCTTTTCTTGGAAGCGGCGGGAAACGATCGGGCATCGATCGTCGACACTCATGCCACCCCCGACGTGTGTGACGATCCGACGACGCCGGGCTCTACGTATTTAGAAGCGCACGCGGACGTTGCGCGCGTATAAATATCCCCCGGTGTATCTCGTTGCGCGCGTTCTCAAGTCGAATTGACATTTCCTCCGATACGTGTATTTACACGTGCGCGCGATTTTGTTTATCTGTGTGTTTTCATTGCGAGCGTGCCGCGAGGAAGAAAGAGAGAGAGAGAGAGAGCTGAGGAAGAAGGAGGAGAGAGAGAGAGACAGAGAGAGGAGAATTTATTTGGACGCAGAACTCGAGTAGCTTCTCGCTTCTTTGGCGACGCGAACGACGACGTTCGATGCATCTCGCGAGAGCCTCGCGAGAGCCACTTTGACGCGATCGTCAAGCGCTCCACACTCGTCGAGATCCTTCCCGATTTAACATTATCGTTATTATTACGTGAATATGAATAGCGAAGAACGTCTCGACAATAAAATCGATAGAGAGAGAGAGAGAGAGAAAGAGAGAGAGAGAGAGAGAGAGAGAGAGAGAGAGAGAGAGAGAGAGAGAGAGACAAAGAAAGAGAGAGAGGTTATCTCATTTACCTCGGCAAAATAAAAGCACATTTTATCGACATCCTTTTCCTTCCATTTCCATTCGGATCCCCCCTCTCCCCGCTGCCCTTCCGTCTCATTACTCATCCTTTTCTTTATATCGCACCCCAAGCCACAGGGTGCGGTTCCTCGTGGCGCAAGTCGAATCCTATCGTCGCTTCCTGCTTTTCACAGTAAACGTTCGTCCGGAGAAGACACAAAGGGCAATATATCTATTCTCCACGTGAGGTGCTTCGTGAGAGGTGCAGTTCATATTCCGAGACGCGCACGGTCCCGCGGGCGGACGCGCGCGGCGCATTAAAGGGTGTGAGCGACCTCGCGGCGAAGAGGCTCCCGATTGACGCCCGGTGTCCCTACGCATAGGCACTTGTACCCGTAGCGCGAACCGCAAATAAACCTGATATATGCGGAAATATGTACCGCCACCGAGCACCCCGTGGTTAATTTTAGCCGACGAAATTGTGTCTCATACCAGCCTGGCCGATGCTGCTGCTGCCGCTGCCGCTGCCGTGTCCGCCTCTCGCCTCCGCCTGCCGCAGCTTGCACATGGGCAAATGAGATGCGTTTTTCTCGCGCCCGGGCTCTCTCTCTCTCTCTCTCTCTCTCACTCTCTCTCTCTCTCTCTCTCTCGCTCTGTACGAGCGAGACCGATCGCGAGAATTTTCGCCGCGATATTCCGTCATCGAGCTGACCGACGCTAAACTAGTTTCCAGATTCCTCAGAGTGAGATCTCTCGCTCCGAACGGGCGAAAATTCGCTCCGGGCGACATTGAAAATTGCCGCTATTCGGAATCGCAAGATTAAGCAGTGCTTCATTACGTTGGATCATACGAGCAATGTTCAATAAGCACTGTTTGATATGTAAATAATGTTGATGTAAGAAGCAATATCTGCATAAAAGAATTAATCATGTGTCAAACTCGGGGTAGGTCAGTCCGTGTGAGTGAATATTTCGATCTACCACGGAGTGGTGAACTTGTCTCTATGAAGTACTTGATTCACTCTTCAATTCCGAATTATATGACCGAAAAAAAGTATTCTATTTGTAAAATGATTTTTCCCATAGTCTCATATTCTGAGCGAAGTCTTTTCGATAAAGCGATTAAAGTGAGGTATTCATATAAAATTTATTAGATATTATTCCGACTGTTTTCTTCTTATTTCAAGAGGATTTCCTCTTATATCAATTAATTTTCTTCTTATATGAAGAGGAATATGCTGATTTGAATGTCGGCTTCTTTTATTCAGTCATGCTCTACCTCCAGACATGAACGGAAAAAAAAAACCATATGCTCATGGGTCGGAATATTTGGTTAGACTTTTTGAAAAGGTATGTATGTTACTGCAACATATAACAAAGATAATTTACCCACATTTGGTCAAATACAGTTTATAATCTCTTGCAAGAAGTTGAATAATATATTCTTTCTTTTAACTATGGTTTCATACAATTGGTTATGACAAACATCTTTGTAGGTACGAAGTCCACAACAAAACTGATTGGAAATTTATTTGTTATGATGATCTTATTTCAATCGTGCTTACTTATTGTAGAACTGGAGCCAGAAGTACATCTATATATATATATATATATATATATATATAATCCCTCTAACTTTAAGAATAATGTGTTTATAATATTTTCCTCTTAATCTTAGAGTCTCCTCTTGAGACTATATATAAGAATAAAATTCTCTAAAATTTAAATGATTCCACTTGCTCTGAAATTACTTTTTTTAGGTAATATTCATAAAACAACCCAAAGTGGAGAATTCACTTTTCATGAGCAAAAAGGAGCTCAAATTCGACTTTCGATTTAGTTATTACTTTACTTTTCGCGTGCGGATATCACTCGCAGAAATTCAAATCGGGAGGGAGAGAGAGAGAGAGAGAGAGAGAGAGAGAGAGAGAGAGAGAGCATGGGACATCACCGTTTCTTGACGATGGGAAACGCATCGGCCAATTATCGCCATTTGCTATTTTTACCTAACTTTCTTCGTTCCTTTGCGCTACTCGGTATATCTATCTTTACTTTTTTTATCGTCTTTTGCGACGATCGCTCTTAAGTAGAGCCGAGAATAGTTACTGCGTGTTCGGCTAAAGTTCCGCGATGCTTTCTCGAGAGTGTCGTGCGCATTGTACTCCCGCGCGGTTGTACTATCGTATTTGTATTTGCAATAAAATGTATTTGCGGTAATTTGCATCTGTAAATCATGGCTGAGTAACACGGAGGCATAAGTCGCGCGTTGGCTGAAACTCGACACGGGAAATCGTTCCGCGCGCTCGCCTACCGTAATCGCGAGCCGATTCGCCCGTTACACGATACACCCGCGCCAGGATTCTTATTTGAACTGTCGCAGGCGACTGCGAGAGTGCAGCGCAAACAGCGTCGACAATGCAATCGCGCGGCCATGAGGCGCATAATTAGTTCGGCGAAATGAGACGGAATGAGAGTGCGCGGTGAATACCGTCACGAAGTGTGGAACAAGCCGGGACATGCAGTGGGCGCATTTTCGAGAGAGGCTTGTCGCAGGAAATTGCAGTTTGCTCGCGACGATTCCACTCGCGTGAGAGCACTCGACGCGCTGGGAAAAAAAAGGAAGAAAGAAAGAGAATTGCGCCGAGCTGGCCGCGAAAGCGCCGAATTTGCGTTGCCACGTCACGGAAGTTGCGCGTCAGCCCAACGACGCGCGATCAGTGCCCACTTTACGAAGATAACATAATTTCCAATCTTTGATTCCAAATTGAGCAAGGATATCCAAGTGATCGTCGTTCTTTGTTCCGCGCGACGAATGTCCCCGTCCGCCTGATTGTCGCATGCACGTGAAGCTCGTTCAGCGACGGCTTATTTGGCGTACTTTTCACAATGATCGAGCGCGAGGAATTCGCAACAACAGGGATAGGACGGCCGACGAAAATAGACTAGAAATTTGTCCCAAGAATAATATTTATTTTTGTTGCGGCTTCGGTGGGTGTGTGAAAATTTATATATATATATATATATATATATATAAGTATCACGCACATTTACGCACATACGCGCAGGAATTTCGTAAAGGCGTATCGGTGATAGAACACTCACCCGAAGTTCGCGGCAAAGCGCTATTGCGTCTGTCTGAAAATAACTGGACTAGTTATTCTCCAAACAAATAATTGCGCCATAAACTCGCCCGTTAAATACGGCTCTCTGCACATTAAACTGCGCACGTACTTAATTATTGATTCGCCCGCGCGAATTTCCGCGACTCCGAGTTTCCCCTCCGCCCCCGGCAGCCCCCAGGTAACGCTTCAAGTTCGCGTAACATTCTGCGTCTCTACGCCCAAAAAAAAAGTATTCTATTTGTAAAGTGATTTTTCCCGTAGTCTCATATTCTAAGCGAAGCCGTTTACGGGAAAAGGATTCCTCTTCCGGTAAAGCGATTAAAATGAATCATTTATCTGAAATTTATCAGATATTATTCTGTCCTTCCTCTTATATATATTTCAAGATTTCTTCTTATATCAATTAATTTTCCTCTAATATGAAGAGGAATGTGTTGATTTGAAAGTCGGCTTCTTTTGTTCAGTCATGCTCTACCCTCTACTTCCAGACATGAACGAAAAATAATCATATGCTCAGAATGTTTAGAACTTTTATGAAAGTTTAGCTTTTTATAAAAGGTATGTGTGCTGCTGTAAGATATAACGAAGATAATTTACCTATATTTGGTCAAATACCAGTTTATAATATATTGCAAGAAGTTTGAATAATATATTCTTTCTTTTAACTATGTTTCACACAATTGGTTGTGATGAACATCTTTGTAGCTATGAAATCCATAACAAAATTGATTGAAAATTTCTTCGTTATAATGATCTTATGTCATTCGTATTATTTATTGAAGAACTATTTATCGTAGAACTGGAGCCAGTAGTATATCTATATATACAAGGTGTCCGAAAAATCGCCTACTCCACTTCGGGAGGTGATTCGGGACCCAAAAACAAGCAAAAAAGTTCATACAAACATAGGTCCGGAAATGAGCCGTTTCCGAGTTATAGCCACTTTTATGTTCAAAAATCGTAATTTAGAATCTGCTTGACATCCCTCTTTCTTAATTATTTCTTAAATTAAAAATTTTTATTTTTTAATTTTTATTTGTTATTTTTATTTAATTTTTAATTTTCAATTTTTATTTTTAAATTTTTATTTTTAATTTTTCTTTAATTATAATTTTTTTAGTTTTTTTCAATTTTTCAATATTTGTAAATACGATTATATTATTTTTAAAGTAAACATGAACAGATATTTAAATCGAATTAAATAAGGTGTTCAAAATGACCACCTTCAGCACGAATGCAAGCCCTTATTCTTCTATCAAAGGAATTCCGAACACTTTGAAAATTTGGATCCCTCCTTATTTCTTCAAATCCATGAATTATTCTTTGTCTTAAATCAGCAATATTATTGGGTGCATTTTTGTAAACAATTGATTTTACATGACCCCATAGATAAAAATCAAGTGGATTCATGTCTGGTGATCTTGGGGGCCAGGCAACCTAACCTAACCAACTGATTTGGATAGTCGCGAAGACAACTGACTTTAAGTAGTCGTGAAACCAGCTGATTTCTTTTAAAAATAATGTAATCGTATTTACAAATATTGAAAAATTGAAAAGAACTAAAAAAATTATAATTAAAGAAAAATTAAAAATAAAAATTTAAAAATAAAAATTGAAAATTAAAAATTAAATAAAAATAACAAATAAAAATTAAAAAATAAAAATTTTTAATTTAAGAAATAATTAAGAAAGAGGGATGCCAAGCGGATTCTAAATTACGATTTTTGAACATAAAAGTGGCTATAACTCGGAAACGGCTTATTTCCGGACCTATGTTTGTATGAACTTTTTTGCTTGTTTTTGGATCCCAAATCACCTCCTGAAGTGGAGTAGGCGATTTTTCGGACACCCTGTATATTACTTTTCGTTATACATTATAATAATTTTTTGCAAATTAATTAGTATAACCAGCAAGAATAAAGTAAGAATAAATAGTAAGAATAAGTAAGAATAAATTAAAGTAAGAATAAAGAGAAGTAAAGTGAGAATAAATAATAATTCTCTTAAAAAAGGATTAAACAATCTGTATATAAGAGGAAATTTATATTAAAATCAATAAGATTTGCATTATACATATATAATTGCTCTAACTTTAAGAATAATGTATTTATAATATTTTCCTCTTAATCTTAGAGGAATCCTCTTGAGGCCATATATAAGAATAAAATTCTCTAAAATTTAGATGATTCCGTTCTAAAATTACTTTCTTTTGGGGTGATTTTTCGGGGGCTCTGTGGAATCGGCGAGCGTAGAAGTATAACCCTCACGTTGCGAGCATGTATCAATCGCATGCGTACTCTTCGAGAAAGACAGATCTTACCCTTTGCGACGTAATGCGTGCGAGCGAAGTTTTGTTATATGTCCATCCTTGATTACTTTTACCGACGCACCGTGCCGATTTCATTCCCGTCGACGTTGACAAAGTCATTTTTAGACCACTCGTTATCGCGAGTTTCTACCTTGCAAGAGCAGAAGGACTCTTCGAAATAATTAGAGGGCCTCGTTTAGTGGACGTTAACCGTTACGTTGAACCCGCGCGAGATCTGAACGGCCCCCCCCCCCGCACTCCTTTCGTCGCGAAAATCGCAATTCAATATCGAACGGGGGCGTCTCATTCGTTCGCGAAGAGATAGAGAGAAAGAAAGACAGAGAGAGAAAGAGAGAGAGAGAGAGAGAGAGAGAGAGAGAAAGAGGGCTCTAATTGCGGAAGATAAATGTAGGCCGCGGTATAAATAACGTCACTGCGAAAGTTTATATATTCCAAGCGCTCGATTATCCCTCAGCGTGGAGGAAAAAGCAGCCGGCGACGACGGCCGCGTGATTAACCGGTAATCGTGCTTTGTGCTCACCCTTTTCCTTCTCGTCCTTCCCTTTATTGTCGAAGAAGCCGGTTGTGAGTGCTTTCCTCTTCAGCAGATACGCCCGTCTCTTCGGCTTCGTGGTCGCCGACCCGCTGCCGACCGATTCTGGAAAGAAACGCGGAGAGAAATGACCTGACAAATGTATTCCGAGACACATTCTGCTCGTTTCTTGAGTTTTTAGCGTTACATTATGCAGGCCGCTCGTAGAATTCAAACGGTATCCGCGTTTGTCTGCCGTGCCGGAATAATTCATGTCGAACGACCGTTCCGAAGTAAATCCGCGGCGTGTCGAAGCTGCCGGTTGATAATTTTATAAA
Organism: Harpegnathos saltator; assembly: GCF_003227715.2. Classification (NCBI taxonomy): domain Eukaryota; kingdom Metazoa; phylum Arthropoda; class Insecta; order Hymenoptera; family Formicidae; genus Harpegnathos; species Harpegnathos saltator. Next base: position 90,656 of record NW_020230179.1, on the reverse strand, counting down.
CCCTCGTCTCGGGCGAGAATAAAGGGGACACGATTCTCCCCGAGATGGGGTTGGACAATTACCTCCGTTTCCCGTACGAATTATCTTCGTTTCACGTTTTTCTACGTCTCGCAGGACGGAAATAACGCCGCGTTAATTACATCCAGAGCTCCGAGCGGAGTTCCTCGCAAAAGTCGGCTCCGACCGAGCGCGCGCGAGCCACGCGGGATCGGGAGATTCATGAATTCCACTTTTCATCTATGTCGCGCCTCTCACGTAACGACAATAACATTTTTGTCCCGGCGGCGCAATAAAATATCCGCATTCGAGCTCGATAACTCGTCATTTTTCCGGATTCCGATGATTTCCGCGACGAGGAAATTTCACTCGCTGCGCTGCGCGAGCGGAATTGTTTGCGTGTTCAAAAGTACGAAGAATTTCGAACAACCGGTTACAGGTTACCTCCGTTTCCTCGTACTCGGATTTTCTTTCCCGGCAATTTTCAATGGAATTAAAGCAGGTTCTGGAAGGGAAGGAGGGCGAAATTTAAAAGAGCGCTGATAAGAGCCAACGAGCGCTCGTTTTAACGCGCGAAACAAATAATGAGGGCGGATCGTGCAAACTTATTACGTTCTAAAGGGAGACTTCGTCGCGGTCTGCTTTTATTATTCACCGCGCGCACGTCAGAAGCAGCGCTCGCCTCTCTTATTAGCGCTGCTGAATAAATCTCGAATTCTAACCGGGCCATTCCTGCGCGTCGCGCTTCTGCGCTCTCCTTCCATGCGTTCCCTGCGGCTGAGCTGCGATTCCGGATGAAAAGCGAGAGTGCCGGAGTTAATCAACGCGAGACTTATTGCGATGGGAGTTCCTTGCACTCTCTATCTCTCTTTCTCTCTCTCTCTCTCTCTCTCTCTCTCTCTCTCTCTCTCTCCACCGCGGGCGCACGCCGCCCGCGTCGCCGTTTCTATTATAACGCAGTTATTCATAGTCATTCTATGACACATTCTATTTGCAATACAATGCCGCTTTAACGAGCGCGGCGTCCGCGCGCGTTCATCGCATTCCGGCCCTCTCGCTCGCGCGCGTGCTATCGCAGACGGACGAGAGAGCTCCGCGAGAGAGGAGAGACATCGAAATTCGAGTGGACGCTCCGTCGTAAAGGCGAGAGAGCGGACGCTCTCGTAACCATAAACACGTCAATCATCTGGAGTCTTCAGACGAGACAGCCGAACGGCGCCATGTCTTCGCGATAGGTGCCAAAGTGAGATCTCTTTGAGAGAGATACCAACGAAATTCCAACATTTTATTTCTTCCCTATTATCCTTCCCGCCAGGTGCGAAGGTGACGGGAGGTCGTTTCAGGGTCACGCGCTTATCGACACCATCGAGGAATCGAGGAATGGAGGAGAAACCGGCGAAAATCCGGCCGGCACCGAGGAAACCGGAACCCGGCATCGAGTTATCCGGCTAATTTCAAGCGCGAGTCACAATTTGAATTTCTCAGAAAAATGGTCACTACATTTAAATTTATACACTAAGGGCCTTTGCACGCTAAAACAGCGTTAACCGTAATCGTAATTTTAGTAATGTCCAACAGATACTTTATTATAATAGAGTAACGCAAGTGAAATTCTGTCTTAAAGTTACGACTGCGTTACTCTGTATGTGTTGGAAACTACTAAAATTACGATTACGGTTAACGCTTTTTTACGTTAGGCAAAGGCCTTTAAAGTAAAGTAAAGTAAAAAAGTACTTGACAAAAGACTGCGCTTGACAAAGGGATTCCTTATTCGTGCGTCTCGAGACGAGACTCTCGGATCTTCGATTTATCCTCCAAGAGTCGCGCGCGATCCATTTTACGCAGGACGACTCCGCGATGTCGAAGAGGATCGCTTTCATCGTAAAAATGTGCGCACTGCGGGGCAGGGGGGAGGAAGAGAGGAGCACAGCGGAGAGCGGCGAGAAGGAATTTCTGCGATACCGACGGCTGGGTTAATTCGCTGAAGAAGGAAGCGCCTCGCTCGCGCGCCGGGGAGCGTTGATGAGAGAGGGCATAAGGATTCGATTCTGCGGAGCGTATAAAAGCATCCGAGAAATTCATGAGCCTCGTCGGTGTTTGTTAAATAGAAACTAGCGGGGGCTGCGCGTTAAATACGCCTGGAATTTCGGCGGACGTCGTTGTTGCCTCCTTTCCTCGCCTTCGCTCCTCGCTCGCGATAACACCCCGCGGATTAACGTAGCGTGGCCTTAACACGCAGATGGCCTTAATGGAATTACGCGCGGTGGTGGGACTCCTCGTGACTCGCGAGGAACGGAACGCGGAACCGCTCGGCGAGGCGCGCTCGGCGAGACCGCGAATGTCGCTTTGACGAGCGAGCCGAGAAAAACACGCGAGAAAACTCGACGGCTCGCGACTGCGACGTGACATTATACGTAAATTGAAATGACATTATGAGTGCCTTATCGGCAAAACAGACTTTAATTCCGATTACGATTACGCGCGGCGCACTCGAGTAAGCGGTATCTTGCACGCATTGGCCGCTCGGTGAACTCGGGACGTTGCAAATCGAGATTCTACGCTTGCAGCGGCATGATAAATCAAACACGCTTCTGCTTCTTCTCTCTTGGCGAGAACGCCCGAGGTCTTTTTTCTCCCGCTCAACATTCCTCAACTTTGGCATAAATAAGACTCACCGCTCGGCGGCCTGATGTGCACACCCAGGTTGAGAGCTTGAAGCTTCGCAACCGCCACCTTGCAGAGGACCTTCCTCTCGATCTCGGACAGCGTCCGCAGCTGCGTGTCCTGCAGGGTCACGCGCCGATTCGTCGTGCCTGCCCAGGTGCATTTTCCCTGCGACAAGGGGGAATGGTTGATATCACTTTCCGGGCAGCAACCGGCGGATCAGTCGCAAGTCGCGCTTGCACTTGACAGATCCTCGCTGACGGATCCTGCGAAAGCGTCACGAGTCTCCGTCTCGCGGACATCGCGGAGCGTGCGAGGTATTAAGCGCGGCGCGGAATATCTCTCGTCGTACGCGACGGGATTTCCGAACGGGATTAATAATTCCAGACGCGAGCCTCGTTATCATGCAACGATTATTCAAATTAATCTTGCCATGTAAATTCGCGAAATTAAAATTTATGAATTCACGCAACGCGCAGCGCGCAGCGCGGAGCCGCGCGTTGTCTGCGAATTGCCGCGACTCGCGAAGCGTGTGTATAATAATGTTTGTAACGTGGGAGTGCGATAGAAATTCGGCAAGTTTACGGCAAGTGCGAGGACGACGGTCCTGCGACACGTATCCTGGCTCATTAACTACGTTTCACGAGACTCTGACGAAACTTTCGCGATGGATCAACGAAAAGCCACGGCTTACCCGAGAGATAAACAGGACGAGGTGTAATATTGAGGAAATGCGAGATGCAACGAGAAGACGCGATATGACAGGCCATAACTCATACATTTTCCTTCCACTTCGCGGAGGAGATCGAGTTAATCTTGCTAGAGATGAAATTGTCTGAATATTTTGCTCGCGCGCGCGCGCGCGCACGCTTCCGAGAACGCGCCGTGCCATCGAGCCAAGTTTATTTAAATTATACGCGGAAATTTGGAAACAATGAACCGTCGTCGGCTCGATTGATACGACGATCAGCGCACGATATTCGCGCGCATAATCGTCGCGAGAATCGAGAATATCGGTTGAATTGAATTCTGCCCTCTCACTGTATTTACAGCGAGAGTTTCTCTTCTCGAAACGCGTTCGAATTTCGCGTCGCTGAAATCTGGAGAGTTTCCCGAGCGAAAATTGAAAATTACCTTTTCGCACACATTAACAATCCATGTGATGGTAAATGCACGATGGCAAAAATTACGAAACGGATGGATGATCCAGAGAAATGATGAAAAAGCAAATAAGCAACAGGAAGCAAATAAAATTTCAAACATGTACATTTCGAATCATTTATTACTTGTCAACATGTCCTCCAATTTATTTCGCAGAGTTTACTCTGTAACCGTTTGGGAATTATGTTTGCGTTTATGTTTCACACTTTGGTCGCGGAACTCTAGCGAGGATGTATTATAACATCGTAGGTTATTAATTGCAATATTTCGTGCACATCCTTAACGAACCCCTGGATTATCTGTACGCTTGATCTATTTTCTTCTATCAAAGTCATTTCTCGCTGCTTCCGCTTTCTTGTGGAGGGAAACCCCGGCAAATGTCAATCTTATCAGCTTCTATTCGATAAAAATTGCGGGGAAGCTACCCTGCCATTCAACGGCTACCCTCGCATTCATGAACTTATCAGTCGCGGGCCAGAGAGGCGTCAAATTACGTTACGTCCGGACGAAAAAACAAAGCGACGTTGGGGAGAACGTTGACGAAACGTAAAAATCACTCCCGCTGCAACGGCGCGTGCAATCCGCGAAGTTTTGCGCTTTTGAAAGCCCCCGATAGGAACGGGAACGACATTCGCCTATCGTTCTTCGCTTATTCAAACCGCTAGCAAATGCATTGCCCTGTTGTCTACAACGTTGCTCTCTTCCAATTTGTCAGCGAAGAAAAGGACGAATATATAACGGTCACTGTTATTCAGCAACAAACAATTTTGCTAACGCTCGTTCCTTTCTCCCTTTTCGTGCGAGTCTCGAAACGTACTTCGAAACGTGCGACGTAGTACACATCGTTCCACCTGCGGTAAACGGAAATAAATACGCAGCAATGAGACAACGCGGACGGGAAAGTCCGAGAGAATATTTCGCAATTAATTGTTCCGCTTTTAATCCAGATTTTTCACAGTCTTTTCACCGTGGCACGAAAATTCAACAAAACAAAATGGCATAATTAAAGTGTATTTCAGACAGATAAGAATAGATTTTGATTTCCTAACTATCACGCTGCTAAATATAACATCACAATGGCGAAGTGGTAATTTTGTCGCAAACACTCCAGTGGAAACTGGAAATTGCCTTTTAATTTCACTACCCCTTTAATAATAGAAGAGTCAACGTTCGTTCTGAGAAAGCTGGTATTAGAGAGAATTACTCCTCGCAAAGTTATGCTTAAAACTAATAATTGGAATAATAATTCAATTGCATTAAAAAATTGCCTCTTAATTTTACTGCTCCTTTAATAACAGCAGAGTCAACGTTCATCCTGAGGAAGCTGGTAATAGAAGATTTTTTTTCTCAAAATGGTATTTAAAAATAACAATTAAAATGATAATTGACATAATAATTGAATTATATCTAAAAACAACGGATTAATTTTCTTTCCCACAATATATAAGCATTAAAGCCTCGTCTATTCTCTGATACTTCCTCTCATAGACATAATATATCTAGACTGCGTGTTCGAGGAGTGGGGATGCAACTCTCGGAGAGAAGGAAGCACCCTGTTTTTACTGTTCGTTCTCTCTCGCACAGTCCCGATAGAAGGGGTATAGGGGAGGCAGTTGCTGTACAGTAACCACCTATTCCCCTATTCCCCTTCCACCAGCAATGTGCGAGAGAGAACGAACAGTAAAAACAGAGTGTTTTCTTTTCTCCGAGAGTTATACCCCCACTCTTGAAATTTGGGAGAACGCGCAGCCTAGATATACCATGTCTATGTTTCCTCTTGTGAAAGAGACAACTGTTAGCAAAAGAGTTTCTAAAACTTCACGATATACGGTAAATGTCCCAGTAACCGGACGTTTAAGCGCGTAAGTCGTCACAAAAAATACAATATATAATATTAAGAATAATTTTGATATAAATATTTGCATTTATTCGAAAACTTTCCCGAAGATTTCCTCAAGTAGAGAAAAATGATTTAAACCAATGTATACATCTACTGTTAATGAAATATGTGTCAACGGGAAATAATATAAATATAGATGCTATGTTTTAATGAATTTATTAACGATTGACCATTATTTTGCCAAACTACAGATGCATATTTATTTAATTGATTTTTATTTTAACACAAAAGTGTCAAATTGGTATATTTTTTCCCAACTAATCGTCAAATATTGGGGTTTTTTGTACACAACAATTATCACTTTCATTCATTATTGTTAAAATAAATAGTAAATATCTTTTTTCAAAGTGGTCGGATACTGGGTCGTTTACCTTATGTACAAAGTTGCAACTTTTAATATTTAACATTGCAAGGAAGGAGACGTATCAAAAAAACATTATTCTCATCCGTTGATGTCGTCTGCTGCTGAGAAGGGCTGCTCAAAGTGACGTGCGCTTATTATTCTGTGCAGTTACCTTATTTCCCGACGAGACGCTGCCGCGGCCTTCGACGCGACGGGTATTTGGAAATTAACGCGATAATGCGGGGGAAGGGAAGAAGGAGTTAGGGTCGAAAAAGTTCGTGACTTGCCTGTTAACCGGCCCAGGCGAATTTTGTTACTCCTGTTTCATATTCCGTAGTCTGCGGACGTACGTAAGAGACGTACCCCGCGGTGGGTGCACGAAGATTAAACGGGGGTAGTGGGTGATGTTCAAGGAAAGGTTGAACGAAACCGCATTTTCTAGATAAAGACAGAATATATAGGACGGACCTCGTCTCCCATGCAAATGCGAACGGCCCGTGGAACGACGGCAATTTCGCTTCGTGCTATCGTCCCTCGCCTGGTCAAACTATTTCTTTCGCTCGCACTATCTTGCTCGACTGCGACAAGTAGATAACGCAATGCTCGCTCGCACGTGCGAGACCACTTTAATGTCGACGAAATTGTAAATCTCGAAGCAATGTAATCAGCGAGATCAGTGCTACGCGAGAGGAACTCGCTAGTTGGACGGTGTCCGGCGTTTCCTCACTCGCGAGCGAAGCGATTTTCTCCCCGTGAGAAAAATGTCGAGACATAAATAGTTTCGGAGGAGTGAGACCGGACGATAAGTATCGTCTGTTATTCACCGCGAAGAGGAACGTCTCTCGCGGGACGTTCTGTGCGAAACGTAAATCAATGTTCATTTCCATGGGAGATCTAAAAGCTGCCGGACGACCAGCGCGACATTTCTTCTCCTTTATCGAGGAGATAATTAATTTTAAGGCTAGACGAGCTGAGGCTAGACGAGCAACGTAATTTCACGAGATGCAAACGCCGGTGTTTTCCGACCGACGCACAATGGAGCCAGATGACATTCTTTGGTTCTCAAAATTCTCTAGAGATCTGAATTTCCAACCGATCATCGACACCGATGGATGAGGTTGATCCTAGATAAATTCCGAAGAGATCTGTCTTGCCAAAATTAAAAAAGAAAATTGTTTTCTCGAATTACTAGCCCCAAAAGAGGAAAAATTATCGTTAAACGCGAGAAACTTGTGAAATACTCATTATTCGACACTTATTTCTATCTAATAGCGTATTCAGCGGATTGAAACTATGAAACCAATCAACGGACACCTCGAGATATATCGATCTTGAACCAGAAACCCATTACCCCAAAACTCATATGTCCAAAATACAAAAACAACAAATATAGACCCGATAAGCACAAAACCGAAGGATTTTGAGTCTTTCAATCTAGGAATCTATCAATCCGAGAATTTTTTAGCTCGTGGATGCATGAAGCCGTATGTATTAAGAGACCCAAATAGCCCAAGAACCCAATCTAGCCACAGCTAGACCCAAGACACTGTACTTTAAACTACAAACTTTTAAGACAAACCCTAAACCGATGAACCCTGAACCAATAATTTTTTCGAAATTTCGGCTAGACAGATCTCTTTGGAATATATTCAGGATCAACCCCTCATCCATTGTGGTGTCGATGATCGGTTGGAAATTCAGGTCTCTAGAGAATTTTGAAACAAAAAATATCATCTGGCCTCACTGTGCGACGCGGCGCTGCGACAACGAGAGAAAGAGAGAGAGAGAGAGAGAGAGAGAGAGAGAGAGAGAGAGAGAGAGAGCTTTCCTTTCGCTTTCCGCGAACTCGCGGCGGATTATTCGCCGGAATAACGGAGGAGGAGCGCCACGTGAGAATAGCATGGACGCGGAGGTAGTAACGGTGGTAGTAGCCTTCAGCTTCGGTGTTGGTATATCCGAGTAGTAGTAGCAGGGGTTAAGTATAGTTTATACACACCGCCGTTGGCTGACTATTTCTGGCGGCGCCAGCGAAATTCCGAGGCCCTAAATTGGTTATCGCGCTTACCGCTTAACGAGAGCGTCTGCCGCAAGGTCGACCCCCTTTTTCTTCTTTTGCGTCTTCCCCCTTCGCATCTTTCGCGTGCTTAGACGCCGAGGATAAGGAGGTGTCGAAGGAAGAAAGGAGATACGCGGTCAGATCAACGGGCGCGATGATTAACCGGGCATGCCGCGTGCCGAGAGAAGCGGCCCTCAGTTCTGGAAACGGCCACGTTCCGCGAACAAGTCGAGAGGTATTCGCGCGAAAGGGCTATTTGCGCCGACATTTCTGTGTCACACACGGCGAATATTACAGTTGAAAATTGGGCGTCTTAACGGACTCTAGCAGAAACGCGCGCACAGACGTCGGTATATATATATACGTATCTCACTTTCTCTTAAGTTGAGAACTTAAATAGATAGAATACTCCAAAATAGACTTCTTTAATTTCTGGAGAAATTCTGCACGAAGTAATTCCAAGGCCGAGTGAAGTTTCGCCGCAAACGCGAGGGAAACCGACGCGCGACGTGGAATTCGCACCGCCCGGCGAAATTTGCCCCGTCGCAGACTACTATGGGAGCGGCGCTAATAAATTTCGGTACGTCGTCGAGAGGAGCTCCTTGCGCAGCAGTTTACGATGCAAATATAAATATCAGAAACGCCGGGAGTAAGGAAAGACACTTGTCAGTCGAGAGTTATCGGGCGACTTCGCTATCCTCTCCGCATTAGAGGCTGTCGGCGGCCGCTTTAGATAGATCACTTGTAGACGCGTGGCGTGTTATCATGTTTATAGAGGAAGCGTAACAGGTTGGAGTCACACCGTCGGAACGTAAATAACCTTCCCGTCGGCCGACACGTCCGATCGATCCCAGACACGCATCGACTTTCCCCTCGACTTTTTCCGCGAGACCGGCCGGAGTTCCGCCGAATACACGTACGCGCGGCGCGGAATCCACGCCGCGGAAAGATATTCCTGCCTCGCGTAACGTGGAGATCACCGCCAGCGAGCGCATTACGAAAATGCGGGTCTATGCCAAATTCACGGCATCCACTGTTCCTTTTTATCGAGCTTTTCGCTAATTTCGCGGAGACGCCAAAGAATGCGCGTACTGTAGCACGTTGGAAAGTGTGTGTGTCCTCGGGACGCATCTAATATAACTTCCAGAAGACGCATTTCGCTTCTGCTCTCCCGGTCTCTCCTTATCTCCGAAGTGGCGGAGGAAGCTCTACGCGCGCGCTTAATAAGTCTGATTATCGCGAGTCCGCACTTGCCGCAAGTGCACCGAGAGAGAGAGAGAGAGAGAGAGAGAGAGAGAGACCGCTTTTGTGTGCTTCGCGTGCGAAAAAGAGCAGAGTCGGAGACGTGCAGAGCGTTAATAGAGTTAAACGAACTCGATTTCAGGGCTGTAGTCGTCCCGGTTCTTTCGGTAAGATTCTCGTGTTATCTTAATCTCTCGTTTGTGTGTGTGTGTGTGTGTGAAACGAATTCCAAATTTAGTTCGATAAGGCAATCACAGCACTCCATTAATCGTCCGACTTGCCTGATCCTCTTCGCGTTAAAATTCCATCAATATTCAAGCCTCATCAACTCCTACACAATATTAAAATTTCACACACACACACATGCACATCAAGCATGAAGCAGAGCCGGCTTTCAATATATTGTGCGGAATCAGCAATTTTGATGTGCGAAGCGAGCGGACTGTCGAGAGCTTTCAGCAGCCGAGACTGAAACTCCTCCACAATATTCCACAAATCGAGCACGAATATACGCGGGATACACTGAAAAGCTGAAGCAGAGCACTCACCTGAGGAGTCCACACGGACGGCTGATGCGACGCCCTGGACGTGCTCTTGCTCCTGGAGCGCCAGATCTTCTTCGCCACCAGCCGGCTGCCGTGATGGACCACGCTGCTCGAGGACTTGCTCTTCTGCATCGCGGTGCCACCTGCGGAATTGGTGGAGGCAGACGTGAGTGCCGGCGAACCGGGCGCGGAGTGCGGCTTATCCTTATGCGCGTTGGAACCGTGCAGGAAGTGGGACAGGAAGGACTGATGGTGATGGGGTTGCTTCGGGGTGGACGGCTCCTCGGAGCCGAGGCCGGCGTCGATGCTGCTCCGGGAGCTGGCGTTTCGGCTCGCGGCTGACGTGGTCGTGTCGGCGTCCGACAGGTTCTCGGACGGCGGCGCGTCCGCGGAGGAGGACATCTCCCGATAATTCACAGCCCAGTTCTCCTCCGTCTGGCAACCCTTGCTGTTGCCGTCGTCGTCGCCGGGCTTGGTGATCTCGCCCTTGGCCTTGATATTGCGCAGGTTCCGGTCGTAGTTGACCCGCTTGAACCGGTCGACCTTGTCCGCGTCCATCGACTTCTTCCGCGCCATTCTCAAGTACCTCTTGATGGTGTCGCTGACGGACGGCGACACGTCGTCGTTGTCGACGCTGCTGCGCCTTCGTCCGCTGGGCTTTTGCGAGTCCTTCGACTCCTTCGACGTGTCCTCCTTTTCCCTCTCGAGGAGAATCGCGTCGAGAACGGCTCGCGGCACCGGCTCGGTTTGCACGCCATCGTCGAAGAAACCTCGGTCGGTGCTGGGTTCTTGGACGGCGATCAGAGGCGGCGGCGAGATCGGCTCTCTCTTGCCGGCTGACCAACTGTCGGACTCTTTGCCTCTCTGCGGCTTGCCTCTCTGATGACCCCACCATCGAGTAGACGGCGTGGTGTACGCACCAGTCGCTCGAGGCCCTCTGAAGCCTCTGGTGCATCTCAGGTCGAAGTAGAGCTTCTCCAAGAGCTTCCGGTCGGTCAGGATGTCGGAGATCACGTGTTCCCGAGAGGAGGACTTGCTGTAATAACGACCCAACGTCTCCATCAGCGACTTGTGCACGTAATCGCCCTGATAAGACGACACAGACGACGACGTCGGAGCGACGTTCTTCACGGCGGAGGAGCTCTGGCGAGAAGAAGCCGGCTCTTCGCGCCTAGTCTGCGCTACGATCAGGTCCAGGTGCTGCTGAAGCTTATCTATCAGGCTGCGATAATCGAAGGGTTCCTTCCCTTCCGTCTGCTCGGCGGCTGCCTCCGACGACTTGGCGCTCGTCCTCGCCGCCGGGTGAGCCGTGTCAGCCTGCATGTTCAGGTACTTTTGTAGCATGTCTGCCAATTCTTTAGCCTCGGTGTCCTCCTGAGACGTCTTGCGACGCATCACCGGGCTCGACGGCGTGCTGCCGCCGCCGCCGCCGTCGCCGCCGCCGCCGCCGCCGCCGCCGCCGCTGCCTGACGTCAGCAGCCATTCTCTCTTCGCCTTGGCTAGATCAAACTTGCCAGACGTGGTCGCGCGAAGGACGAAGTTCTGAGGCGAGCTCCTGACGTCGTCGGCTTCATCGGCCGAGCTGGCCTGGGTCCGGCAGCTGCCGCCTTTAATCTGCCGCCGACGTCTCGGAGCCCGGAAGCCCAAGGTGCCGGGATACGAGGCTTTCCTCCAGAGCAGGAAGCGCGGCTCCTTCTGGCACACCTCCTGGAAGTATTGCTCGATCTTCGGGATATCCTCCGAGCGATTGTGCGTGCCGTCCGGGATGAGGCGTCTGCCGGCGTCCGCCATGTACCGCCACGTCTTCCTCGTCAGCAGCCATCGCTCCTTGGACGGTTTGCTGGAGCGTTTGGTCCTGCGTTCCTTCGAGGTCGCCGGAGTGCCGCGTATCGAGCTTCCGGTGTCCATGCTGTCGCGACGCGAGCGTCTCCTGCCGCCGGGACGCTCCGCCATCGTCGCGTCCTTCTCCTTCCTCGCCACGCGAACCACCTTCGCGGGATTCTACCTCCTGCTTGTGCACGACAACCGACGACTCGCGTCAGTCGTCCTCCAGCTTCCCGTCGCGGACTCGCTGTACCATACCAGGTGGTGTGCGTATGTGTGTCAAATGTGTATGTATGCTTGTACATATATTTGTACGTATATGTGTATATATATATATATATCTCCCTCTTGTCACTCGCGACGATCCGTCATCGTTCGATCGGGAGGACACATCGGGCGAAACGGAACGTCTCGTGTAGGATGATGCACCACTGCACTTCGATGCTCGGTGCACTTTGTGACGCTGCTTGCAGAAGCAGACGATTTCGAGAGAGAGAAAGAGAGAGAGAGAGAAAGAGAGAGAGAGAGAGAGAGAGGGGGAGAAGGAGGAAAGATCACGCGATTCTTTCTCGGACGATGATGATTCCGTTGGTCCCCCCGAATGCCAAGTGAGGTGTCAGCGGCTTCGAAAAGAAGCCGCGGAGTTTCGAGCACCAGACTACCGCTCGCTCCAGTTACACGACGTATCCTCCAGGTGATGAGGTTTCAGGGTCAATAATGGCCGGCTCGGTGGACCCGACAGCACTTGGGTCGTCCTCGAGTGAGAATCAGGTAAGTCGCTCGGATGGAGAAGCACTATCTTACGGTGTTCTCCAGGTAACGGGGGCTCACTACGGCGCGAGTAAACCGATACGGCACTACGACGACGACAACAACGACGACGATGACGACGCGGACGTCTCGACGGCCGGACGACGTCGCACGAAATCGCACGCGTTACGCTTGCCCGCGAGCCGGCAAGGTGGAAGCTGCCTAAAGTACGCGACTGCTGCTCCTCAGGGCGTCGCGACGCTCGTGGACGCTCCGTGTCTAAAAGCGTCTTGGCCCCGTCTTACCTCTTCCTTCCCTCGTGCGGAAACGCGAATGAGCGAGGGAGCGAGCGAAAGAAAGAGAGAGAGAGAGACAGAGAGAGAGAGAGAGAGAGAGAGAGAGAGAGAGAGAGAGAGAGAGAGAGAGAGAGAGAGACAGAGACAGACAGACAGACAGAGAAAGAAGGAGAGAGAAAGAGAAAGAGAAAGAGAGAGAGAGAGAGAGAGAGAGCAAGATGAGGATGGACGGACGGACGCTGCAGAGACGACGACGGACCAGACCGAGGAAGAAGAGAAGGTATAGACTGCGGTCTAGGATACCTGGGCCAGCAGACTAACCGGAGGTAGCGTCGGCGGTGTCGTCATACGTTTGCCAAATACCGACGGCGCTTTCTGGCGGCGCAGCCAGCCGCTGGCGTTTCTCGACGAAACAGTGTCGGCTTTGACGACGTCGTCGTGACGGCATGATACCCGCCTCCTCGTCGTCGTATGATCGAATAAGGATGACGATGTCGCATCGCGGGCAGAACGCGCTAGCTAAGCGCTCATCACCGCCGGCCGATGAATTAAAGCCAGTGGCAGGCGTCACGAGGTGCGGCTGTCGTCGCTCGGGGAGTCTCGGAGGATCGCGGACGAGGAAGTGGCGAAAGCAGCCGGGAGTAGTCGAGGAGTATCCTCGAGTACTCTGGTTCATGGCTGCGCGATGCACGTCATGGGAAATACGCAGGTATAACTTGAGGCATAATCGTAAATCATGGGATCCGTAAATATTTCTCAGCGAGTCATGGCCGCGGGGAAAAGATGGCTTATACGTGTCTCGGTTTATAATGGAGTCCACGTGGAGAGTAATGACGATAACAGCAGCGATCAAGCCGCGGCTCGTGTAATTACGACGCGCGCTCGTCGACGCGCGCGTTGACGTGTCAATCGCAGGTGACACTCTGAAGCAAGTTGTCACCGGTGTCAAAATAGATGCCCTGTCGTGGGTAATCATGTCTCAATTGATGGCACTGCTCCCAGTTATCCGTGACTAAATGGGAGTCATAAAAAGTGAAAACTTTATAATCCCTCCAATTACAGGTCGCTGCGAGAGGTCGCTTTCGTTGTACTTCGGTCGAAGCCGGAATCTTTTAATAGCCTAATTTCCTCTCTACGAGGCTTCATGGGAAAATGACAAATTTTCTTTTGTACCCGATACATCCGTCGTCAGTGGAAACCCCCGTCCCGTTCTGAGTCCTGTTGCACGTATTATATCGGCGCGACAGCGAGCGAATAAAGTAAGGATTCTCATATTCCGAAGGCTGCGGTGAATGTATAAGCAGCATTTACGATACTTCGCGGGGCACTTCGCGATGCAGCGTATCGATGCGCAATGCGGAAGACCCGAGGTGATGGGCTATGGATTACGATAAGAAATGCGGCCATCAAAGAACCTGCGCGCTGCTCGGTTTCTTTCGAAAACCAAGGGAAAATAGACGGAACGTTACTCGTTTAAATTCAAGCGAGCCCCGTTTTAATCTCTCGAGGAATCGGACGAATTTGCGAGAGTCGAAAAAGAGAGACTGATTTGATGTTAAAGTAACACATCTGCGTAACATCTGTCAACAGTACGACGAGATTTCTCTTTCGCTTGCCGTGAAACTTTGCGACGGCGTCGTCAAGTTTATTCACACATGAAAAAAAGAAAAAACTCGGCACGTGCAGTGGATTTTCCGTTGTTTGAGCAAAAGAAGGAAATCTTCCCGCAGAAGGTCTTCAGCCAATCAATTGTTTTCAATTATCTCAATCGAGTTTTAATGCAGCCGAATGCCTTCGATCGTGATAACAGAGTTATCGTTATTACCGACTTTTCGCTTCAGTCCTCATTCTGTTACACGAATTGAGATTTCTTTCCGTGTGTAACAATTTGCTGCATTTTATCGACGATATTCGAATTAAATAAAGAAATGACGGGCGTGTATCTAAACGTGTCGATCCTGAAACTCCTGAAAAGGATAACGGCATTTCAATTAAGACTCAGCTACAAATATTGAAATATGAAGAGCACAGACCCGCGACCTGTTCACTCGAGCGAAAATTGCGTATAAAATTCACAAAGCGCGCGCGCGCGCCCTTTGTTCGCACCCCCGTCTCCGTCGATTTGGGGGTGTGCTCCGCACACGCAGCGGCGTGCATTCTAAAATTGATAACCGATGCAATCGCGTCCGCGTTAATTAATAGGCTAACACGAGGCGCGTCATGCGACGCACACCGGCGTTTCGATCAATTTTTCGGTGTGATATTCCAAACCGTCGGTATGAAATGGATTTTACTACTAATTGGATTATCGTGAAGGATCGCGGTGTCGAATGTAACGGTTCCTGTTTCGAGAGCGGACTAAAATGCTCACGTCCGCTCACGTGCTAGCCATTCATCATCAGGTGACGCCGCTCATAATTTCCGAGATTATCCGGCGAAAATCCGGCGTTCGCTCGCTTAATGAGACTGAACGAGTAATGGAATAATCGGCGATTTTCATTTAAGAAAAGGGTGAAGTGCCGGAATAAAAAAAACAGAATTACAATATAATATATGAAAATCGTTACAAGGTAGTATTGATCGGATTTTCAAGAAGGGAAGTATCTGTCGCCCAATTATTTCGGAGGTCACCCTATGGCCCTATATATGTTGGACTAACACACCTACTGCTGATCTATACAAAGACCGTAAATCAGAAGCAAGTTAACTGAGACTTATTAGCTAGTGGAGTTTCTTTTTGCTCGTCGGCTCGAGTCTTAATGTAACACTCGTAGTCACGGAGGAGTACGGACGCGTGAGAGCACTTTGGAAACAATGGGCAAAACAGCAAAGTCAGGCGCCGGCATCGAAGAGCGAGAGATGACGACAAACTTGGATGCAAACTTGTCCAGGACGGCCAAGTTGTAATCTTCGTGTGGAAAATTCGAGTACTCGATTAATTTATCCAATTAGGCTGTCGCAAGTGCGGATTTCAAAAAGTGGAGGGCGCGAGAGAAGAAATATCACGAACAACACGACACATCTCGGTGGTTCGCATTGTGTTATTTGACGAAGAAACCGCTGTTTTTGACTTTACCGTCTCTAAAATTCATGCTACTACGCCGATGCACGTTGTGTTTGCTGTCTGCAAACACGTGGGGGTTTTTGCAGCAACACAGGGAGATGGTTTACTCGCTACCGAGCATGCGAGTTCCTATCCACCGAAATTACACCGATCCTCCAGACTGCAGTGAAGTAGCAGTGAAGAAACACGGGCAATGTATGACCGCGAGTTTAATGAAAGAAACCCGAACGTTATTTTCGAAAAATATTTTCTCGCGCGGAATATATTTGCCGGTGTCCGATGGAGAAACCGTCCGAGAGCAAGAGCCGCCATATTTGATTCCGATTTTTTGTAATATTTTCAGTGCGATGGAAACTCGTTTCCTACAGAAAATTCCCTCTCTTCACGAAATTAAATAATTTCGTAATATTTTATTAGTCTTTTCCTTCCTTTATACAACACTCAGATAAAAATTCAAAGATATCGCAATGTATATTATTATTATTTTTACGGCATTTAAATACCTTCTATAAAAAATCTCGTTTTTAAGAGAGAAACTTATTATCTGTGTAGTTATTATTTATTTTTCTATGATTCTAGACTCGAAAAGTTTATATCTCTAATTATATATCCCGTGACCTACTTGTATGATGTTAATATTATGCTAATATTATGTCAATATTATGCCAAGTATGTTGAATCAAATACGAGCGGCGTGTAGCCGTTCTGCCGTTGTTTACAAAAGTGTAAAGCGAAAAGCCCGACGATATTCCTCGATGTTTTCGCGCGAATTTTGCCATCCGTGAGCACAATAAGGAATTCCAAAACTTTCGGACGAGTTCAGATAAGGCTCGCCGGCAGACACTTCGGCGTCTCTCGACGAGTGCTCGACGAAATGCGAACTCTAAAGATAGAGCGACGTGTGTCGTTTCTCCGCTTCGTTTCCTCCCTCGCTGATTTACCAGCGCACTTTTTTGCGCGCCGCGCATCCCGCGCTCAGTTCTTTCCTCGTCTGGAGAAGCGGCACGGCGCATTCAGCCTTCGCACCTGTTTAGATTTACGTGCGCGCCTTTCGAAATGATACCGAGCTCTCTTTCTCTCCTTCTCTTTCTCGAAACGAGACCAAGGTGAAGAAATACGTAGCGTTCGAACATCGCTTTCAAGAGCGGCAAAGTCAAGAAAACAAATGGAAATTTTACAGTTGTTGTGTGCTCGGATTTGACATTAATCATTTCGATGTTTGTTAGACTGCTTCATATCGTATGTCGGACGTGGAACACGCAGTTTGCTGCGGATTCTCACGTGAGACAGTTCCGCGATAGGACTTTACGGCTTCCCCGTTGTACCTTTACGGCCGTCAAACAGCTTTGCATTCGCGCACAACACAATGCGTTACAGGTACGCCGCTTGACAACGACCGCGTTTTTATCGATCGCGGAAAGCGGAACGGGCTCGCCGGAAATGATAAACGAGCCGCTAAACGGCGATTGTAGGCAACATCCGGGAGACAGTGCCGAGCCACCAAATCCTTTCACGCATTTACCGCATGGAACACATAAAACGTAATACAAGCGTAAGCATATAACATATACATATTACATGTCGGTAAAGGGAGCATCTTTGTTGGAATGGTCGAAAGGTCTTATTACTATCGTAATATCGCGGGATTTATCGTGTCCTCGTGGTATTAATTCCCACGTCGGCGCGGAAATGCGTAATTTTATATTCCGCTGTTTATATTTTATATCGATGATATTAAATATACAATGTTATGTTGATAATTAGTTGTTTTTTAATTTAATTTAATTACAAATTAAATTACAGATAAGTTTCAATTAATTTAATTTTTGTACTCTCTGCGTTCTATTTAATTCGTAATTTAATTCTTTTAAATTTAATTTCTGTTATACTGTTATACTCTGTAACTTAATTAATAAAATTAATAAAATTAATAAAAAATAATTAATTTAATTAAGTAAAACAGATTAAATTACAGACAAATTTAAATTAATTTAATTTTTGTACGCTCTGCGTCTTGTACTTTTGTACTTTAATTCTTTTTAATTTAGTTTTTGTTAAATTAAATTAAACTCTGTCCAACACGTTTCGTTGCTGTCATAATATTGTCTGTAATTTATCGGGACGCTTTTATTTTATATTTGTGTCTACATTTTGCACGCGACGTCTTCTTAGATTTTATTTAGAATCTTCTTAGATTTCTTCTTATCTTCTATCTTCTTAGATTTAAATCACGAGGTTTCGAAGAAAGGCATCAATCGAAGGAATATATCTTTCAGATTTACGGGGTATCATTTCGAAAATATGATATCTGTTCTTGACGTATATTACTCCAGTATTTTTTACGATCTTTGGGATATTGGAGTTTCCTTTCGGCCTCGCACGGAGGTCTAATAATCTCGAAGGGTCTCTTTGGCGATCTAACGACCACCTGCCTGACAGATTACTTCCTGATATACGGAATTCGATTTTGAGAAATTGCCCATAAGCATTACGCGAACTACGTAGCAACTTTACATGGCTAGCAGCGGAAATCGAAGCCTTAAGCAACCGATAATATCTAAACATGTCAACTATATTCACTGATAACTTGTGCACGAAATTTGCATCTTTTTATTTTATACAAACGAGTGGAAAGTTAATCAAGAGGAGTATCTTGAGAAAAATATCTCGAGAAAAAATCTTGCGAATTTTACGAACAACGTTACGAACCCTGCATACGTGTCGCAGAATTATAATATAAGAGCTCTGTTCTTTTCGAGGAACAAAAAGAATTGAAAATTACGTTCAAACGTTGGTTGGGTCGATATGCTGTAACTGTGACGTCACAACAAAAATAAAGTGGATACTTTGCAGCCTAACGTCGATGGAGCGTGGAGCAGATCGAACGTTGTTACCACGCGGATTTCCTGAAAGCTTCAATCTTCGAGAGCCATCCAATGTGCGTCAACACCAGCACCAGGACGAATCAAATCCTC
Source organism: Harpegnathos saltator (assembly GCF_003227715.2). Classification (NCBI taxonomy): domain Eukaryota; kingdom Metazoa; phylum Arthropoda; class Insecta; order Hymenoptera; family Formicidae; genus Harpegnathos; species Harpegnathos saltator. The sequence goes on along the minus strand of NW_020230179.1, from coordinate 71,839 downwards.
CAGGATAGGCAGAGCTAAATACCTCCATGGCCAACAGCGATCTGGGTAATCCCCGATCCCGGATTTATACGTGGGCAAAAACGTGCTGCGGTGTCATCGTGTGAGCTTTATCTCGCGAGCCGACGACGATATGAAACAAACGCTTTATAAGGGTCGATCCGATCAAATTAAGCCACACTTACGCTACATTTTGTTTTTCCAGAGAAGACACTTCCAGAGAAAAACGCCGCTCGATTACACCGTACGTAAGAAATCACGCAACCTCCTTCGAGCTAGTCGCGTCTTTTCTTTCTCTTTGAACATCTCTGGACAACTGCGAGGTCGATTTTGCCGCGACTCCGATTCGAAACTAAGCGAAAGAAACGACTTTGTTTCATGAGACTTAAGGGCGCGTCGGCGTGAAGATCAGAATAGACGGAGTTTGTCATAAACAAAGGACCAGCTTCTTAGAGAGCGCGCCTCTTTAAGACGCGCTGGTCCTTTGTTTTCGCCAGACAGTTGAAATATCGAAGGAGACGTCGAGGAAGATATTTTCTATTTCGGCGAGAGCGAGCGCGATGTCTGTCGCTGGAGGCGCGCGATACTTTAAGACAAATCGTCACTCCGTTCTAATTTCGCGGCCCGCGCTCCGACTTCTTAAGCGATTAAGCAATTATTATGAAATATTGTGACGGCTGCCAGTTGAAAAATTTGACGTAACTCCCCTTCTCCCCCCCCCCGCCGTATTTTTAACGTCAAAGTGCTGATAAAGTGTGCGTGTATACGCGAATCTTAGAGCGATAATATTTATAGTAGCGGAGAGTAAAAAGAAAGGGGCGAGAATAAATATACATTTGGAGTAAGGCTCGGCGGAACGCTTTGAAGGTGCGCCGGCCCGCGCATTATAACGCGCGAGATGACTATAATAATAATATATGTTCGGCCGCGCAACATTTCGGGAATAACGCCTTGAATGGCCGATCATAAATCTGTAATCAAAGTAATCACATACACAAACGCCGGCTATTAATCAGCCGGTCGATGAATCATGCAACGAGTCGTGTTGGTCGCATTAGCGCTCTCGTCCGTACACAAATAATTATCTCATTGTAATACGGCATTGTAGACGGGGATTTCCCGGATTTAACGAGATCGGGGGCAAGCGCAGCGTGTTGCGTGAAATTAATCAGTGACTGGAACGGCATGGTATAATTCCATTGTGGCGGAAGTATTAATACTTTAACTGCTGATATTTCTAGTCGAGTCTAAACACTCGTGAATATGAATAGTAATAAACCAAATCTCAATCTCTCAATCCGACCGAGATGCCTCCAGCTGCGTTCGTTGCTATCAATTCTCTTCCTGAGTGAGCAATTCGTCTCTTATCGAGCCGTGTCTTTCAGCGAAGATAGCGTTGCGTACTGCAGTTACGATAAAATAATGATGGAGAGACGCGAAAGCGGTCACACGAAGGACGGGGAAAGAGGGAGATAGAGAGAGAGAGAGAGAGAGAGAGAGAGAGAGAGAGAGAGAGAGATCGAGAGAGAGAGAGAGAGAGAGAGAGAGAGAGACAGAGAGAGAAAGAGAGAAAGAGAGAGGGAATTACGGAAGGACATCGGTAGCGTAACCAGCGCCAGAATAATCGTCCCAGTGGCGTCTTTTAATCCGAACCGCCATACGAATCTATTTTTCGCCGGACAATCGCGCCAGAAATACCGGATTGGCCCTCCTTCACGATAATTCTGTTCTGGTGCTCACATGATCGCCACCACTTGGTGCCGCGCCGCTTACACGTCGGGTGAATCCCGGCAGTGTATCGCACGTTTCACAACTGGCAATGTCAAGATATCCATCGCGCGACCCATTTCCGCGTGTAGAAACGCGAATATAAAACGGCGAACCGATAAGAGATCGCGCCGGGACGACGACGATGACGCGTTCAAAGCACGGCGAGACTCGTCCGCAGCTCCGTCAAAAAAAAAAGAAAAAAAGAGGAATACATAACGAAGCTGTCCTTTCGAACGAATTCTTCGAGAGAGAAAGGATTCCCCGAGTGGAACGAACGTCGCGATCGCTGATCGCCGTGAAGTGACGAGGAAATTTGCGGATCGACACGCGAGAGGGAAAAATCGGTGCGGATCTTTTTCCGCACCGGTCGATCGGCGCGGTTCGGACGTAGCCGCCGGCGCGCCGTATTCCCGGCGTTATTCCTCGCGAGATATGCGATGTAACATAGATATAGTTCGATATCGTCGATCGGCGAGACTGGGTTAGAACTCGTCGTACGTATTATAAAATGCGCGTATTATTTTTAGATCGGCGCAAAAATACCGCAAGGTCGCCGCACGCGCCCATGCTGGTGCCCGACGCGTACGGTGCGAGCGAGTCTCCGCTCCGAGGAGCTTTGCTCCCTCCTGAAGAGAAGACGCCAGATGCCGCTACCGTATGGAGGGATCTCCCCCGACGACGACGACGTTACCCGTTGGAAGTCCACCGGGTAGCAATCGCGAAAACGCCAAGTACACTCGCGGAGGACTGACTTTTCGACGGCTGATAGAGCGAGGCGCTCGATGCCCGTTCGATGATGAGCGTGCATCGGCATAACAATGTTTAAAATTGTTACAGTACTGTAACAATTTTACAGTCATGATATAAAACATGAGTGACGACCGACTTGTCGCGAGACGAATGTTACAAAACGAGAAGACATCAAAACAGGACACTCTCGGTGACGGTCTGATTTTTCGATCGACGAGGAGAAAAGTGATATCATCGAATGATCGTTTGACATTTGAATAATTATTGCGCAATCGTTTCTAATGAGAAACGCGGCGAGCGGCCTGCTGTGTGCGATGTAATCGACTGCAGCCATGAGAAATAAAAGTCCGACATTTGAAAGACAGATTTAGAAATGTTCGGTCGCTAGTTCGTTGGTTCCTCTAGTGTGTCTCACGCGTTTCTACGGCACACCTTTGCCGCTTGAAACTTTCGTATCATTTGCTTGCCGCAATCGACAAGCAGGGTCTTACCTTAGTCAATGAAACGAGCAACGTGACATCGCATGATGCCGGCATTTGTACCTTCGCTGGCATCGATCGTGAAGTTCTCACGGTTGGCTTAATGCTTGCAATAGAATTAGACTAATTTTAGGACAGTTTATTCTGTCACAGAAGAATGGGCTAATGCCGCGAATCTTTTCATAGAAGACTAACAACAACCATTTGAAGCGTATAATTAGTGAGATTTATAATTAGAGTTCTCTCTCTCTCTCTCTCTCTCGCGCGCGCGCGCGCGCACACAAGCGGCTTAGAGCCTCTACGGTAAAATTTGGATCTCCTAAATAATTAAATTTTTTTTAGAGAGAGAGAGAGAGAGAGAGTGTGTGTGTGTGAACCACACACTCTGGTTTCTCTGCCGAGTGTCTCGATCGATGATGAGTCAAAGAACGATAGAATGATGCACAGTTTAATTTTACTTATAGACGAGCACGCTGTGGGCGACAAGCTAGTCGCGAAAGCCACGTGTGTTTCAAAACTCGACTCGATGCAATTAATTCCAATTAATTCACGTTTCTGTACAATCCTTGTACAAAATCCTTTCTTGTCCCTTGCAACTGATAGATCCGCGAAGAGGTGACGAAATAGCGATCGCTCGCGCACGCTCATGCGAGCTCGAGATTCTCGTGGCCGGCGAGACGTTGTAAATTCGAGCGCTCGCGCGTACACGTGCGTTTGCCTTTTTTGAATTTCATCCTGTTCCAAGATCTAATAAGAGACCCTCTCCCAAGGCCTTTGGCCTTTCGGCGAGAGTGCACTGCCTGCGCGCTGCCGCGCGCGTTCAGCTTCGTCCGAATTCAACGGCTACCTGTGACTATCTACGTACATCGCGAATACACGCGAACGCGACACGCGGATAGGGCTTATTTATGGATTATATGGTGGAGCCTTTGCCAGACGGTAGCGAGAAAACGAGCAGACCGTTGCCAAGCATCACACGCACCGTGTGATACGCACAGTGCGTCGCTCGCGTGCGGGAGGTGTGCGATGAAAAAGAAAATTAAATCGCCGACGATAATCTCGCGGACACACGAGTGATACCCGAGTGGATCAATTTAGCTTTTGCGAGGGTGACGAGAGCGGCTCCGGAATTAAAGTCCGTGGCTTTCGCGAATCACGCGAGGTACCTTTACCTCTCTCTCTCGCTGCAAAATTTCGCGACTTTATGACGATGCGATTCTAATAACGTCGCTGCTGGTTAATAACGTACGTACCGGGAGCTCTCGGGGAAACAATACACGAGCGCGAACGCTGTTCTCAAGGGCGAAACGTTCTCTACACTGACAATATGGATATTTACAATTGAAAGACAGCGCGCGGCTGCTGGCGATTCTATCATCGCACTTTGCGAAGGAGAATTGACGGAAGGAGAAAAGAGTCTCCTTCGGTGTTTTAATAACGATACATATTGATACGCGTCTTTTGCATCTCGCCATTGTTTTCATCTGTTCTGCCTATTTCCGAAACGGACCAAAGATTGTGGAGCAAAAGACAGAATATATTTTCGAATCATACGGATAGAGTCTCGAACTCTTCGTAATGATACGTATGTTCAAGTATCGTTCCTTAAGTAAAAATCTCATGGCTCATATTCGATAAATAATTTCAAGTTCTCACAGCTGTGAGCTTCGGTGAGATTTCGGTAAAATAAATATCCCAATCGATCGTGCAAAACGTGCGTATTGAAAAAGTGGGAGAGAGTTAGAAAGAGATAGTTTTTGATTCGAGTGCGTGTTGTACAACTCAAACAAATGATTATATGTCTCGTATACGTGAAACATTTCGATATTAACCTTTGCGGTGCGCGCGTCTTCTAAAAGCGGCTTTTATAGTTTTTGAAATAAAACTTTCTCGCACGTGCCGAAAATAGATCGGTGAGATACACAAGACTCCCGCCGCGGCACTTTCCGGCACTTCGTGACAGTTAAACAATTAGTACCTGCGTATATACGTAAATTACATCTGCAATTTGGCTCTTATCGTTCCTTCTCGCCCAAGCCGCACGAGATACATTGCGATAATTGCGATAAATCGCGTGACCGAGAGGGAATTTGAATCTCTTGCATTACGCTTGGACGGGAGGGCGCTGTTACACCTAAGAAAGTGACAACCCGAAAATTTTCCCCGACGTATAGCACGAGTTTCCCGGCCGCGCGCGGATTCGCGAGTTGCACGCGAGCGTGTGTGTGTGTGCGTGAGCTCGTATAAACACGCCAACACAATCATGTGAGTCACAATAGTTGGCAGAAATCCATGAAACTGATCCTACTACTAGACGCATAAACGGTTTCGACAGGCGATCTATTAACCCGAAATAGGCTTTTTCTGTCGCGAAATATGCGTGTTTGCGCTCGCACTCACAGTTAATTCCATCGCAACGATTTCGCGCGTGAGCGCGCGCAATTATTCATCGGCTCGACGCGCGCGCCGTCGACTGTTTGCAGTTAAAAATTACACCCGCACGCCGTTCGGGCGCGCCGTTCGATAATCTCCAATTAACGTGACATAAACATTTCATCGGGCGAAACTCGTCCCGCGGAATAATGTTTGTCGCAAACAAAAAACGATATTATTTGTACGCGTATTCAAAAGTAAAAAAACAGATGGTAAAATAATAATTCTACACCGCTTTGTATGTTTCAATCGATGTAAAAGATACCAAAGAAACGAGAGATGATATTTTGCAAAATAATAAAATTCCACGACCACTTTTCGCGAATTATATTTTTACGGATCGCGAGCCACGAATGTGCGTCGAAAGGTTAAAAAAGGTTGCAATGACGTTGTGTGAGAAGCGCGGACGCCCGGAGCATTACACACGTTGACAGTGTGAACGCATTTCGAGCATGACCTTTGGCGCTCGAACTCGAACTGCGAAATATTGTGCACTCGTTTGCCGGCAACAGTCGGATCTTTCATAGATTTTCGCGCGGGGACGCGCGCGCGAACCAGGAAACTCGTCAATTAGTCGTTTAAACGCAGCTTCGCGGCCCGACGGATTATCGGAGGTGTCAGTCCGCCTGACGTATCCAAGACGGACCGGGGAAATCCCCGACGAAACGGTCTTTAAATATATACACACGAGTCCACCTCCGATCACTGTCCGGCTGTCTATCACGTTTCATGAACGGTTACAGAAACGGTGCGCGACGGCGACTCCAGATCGCGAATTGCGATCCTCGGGATGCGTGGCTTCGGATTACGCGATTTCTTTTTCCGTTCCTCGTATGCGCCGTCGCGTTACGCGACGGTGTAAATAATCTCAATCCAAATCTGAGCGATACCGTTTAAAACAAAAAGAGTGAACAGAGACGAGGCGTGTACGCGAGTGTATTTATTAACGGCTCGGTGTGTATTTATATATAACGGCGTCACAGACTCGTCTCTGTGACGCTTGAATACGTCCACGAAGAAATGATTTTGCTCGAAACAAATGACTCGACGAGATTTCGGTGCGGCGGAATGTGTAATTTACGGATTAGCGGAGAATCTTTAGCGCCTCTCGACGCTTTCCTCGCTCGCGCGAGTTCGGATCTTGACTTTGTTTATGGACAGATGCGTTTACAGCGAGCTATATATGGCGCGTTACACGGACACGCGACACGGTGAAATGATCGAAGGACTGGACGAGTGTGAAACTCGCACGACGCTGCGAGATGAAATTTTGTTCAATCGCGTGTATTTATGTCGCCGATGTCTCGCGCTGTGAGACGGACGCGATATTTTTGAAAGATTTCGCGCTAAATCTCGCGAGACTTTTAGCTAAATGTGCTAAATCGCGCGACACTTTTAACTCGTATATACAGTGTATATTTATGAAGTAAAAACACACACACACACGCTTTTTAGCGAAGCGACCAGATATATTCCTTAATATCAATTTCTTAATTTTCAACGACGGAATTTCTTATTTCTTAAAAGACTTAGTTTTTTTTTCACTCACTCGTCCCTGAGACCTTTTATTTTTATTTATATAAACTAGCGTTGCCGTGTGCCTTTGATACTCTATCGTTTATTAAATTACTAAAACAAAGAGGATGCATAAAATTTGTGACACGGTTTTGTTTAGACAAAATAGCTTTAGACAAAGTTTTTGTCTAAACTTTCAATTCATCATCTTAATAATAACAACAGACTCATGATGCAGCACAATGCGCGCTGCATTGCTGAATCAGCGAATACCGCGCCACTTGATTTATTTCGGCTGAAAAAAATGTTGGCAAAGAGAGGGAGAATGACTTGTCGGCGTGTTCAACCGCCGCGAAACACGCCATCGTTATTATTAATTGCGGCAGAAAAACACGTGGATAGCGTTTTTCAGTGTTCCCGTTGTTTCCTCCGCCGACAGGGGCAATTTTTCAATCTCAGGATAAACAGGATGGAAGCGAGAAAGAAAGGAGAATTTACGCGGGAACATGTGCTGAACAAATGAACACGATTCCAACGCAACTACCGAGCGCAACGATACTACGTTCTACATTGAAATTCCTTGCGATCGCGACCAATGTTGATCGCGATGAAAATCGTTGCGTATAAAAAATAAAAACTTGATTGGCATTCGTTACGCCCAAAAGAGAAAAAAAGGTTTCGACACACACATACACATACACGTGTATGAAATTTAAAGCGCGCGTGCTGTAACTCTATTCTCATCGGAATAAAACAATAGCAGTGCTATTTTCACCAAAGTAAAATTATCTTTGTATACAAAGCGTTACGAGAGAGATTTCTCGAAGGCGCTCTGCGTAACTTTGAAAACTTTCGGGCAATCAACAGACGCCTCTCGACAATCTTTCAGTGTTACACAAGTATTATATATTTTTGCGAAACTCTCTCTCTCTCTCTCTCTCTCTGCTCTCTTTTCTCGCGCGTCATCTGTTTATACGAGTACTCTGGATAGAGTTACTTCACTCGCGCGCCGCGTGACTCATCTTTCATATCACGGACGAGGGAGGAGCTCGCGAGGAACAAGTCCACGAAACGAGTGAATCGCGACAATCGCGACAGTCCGAGAATCCAACTTGCTCGCGTTCGACGAAAAGGTCGACAAAAAAGTTCGAAACCCCGCGATATCGAGAGGTTACATCACTCGCGATGAACGCGTCACGAATCTCGCACGCGCCCGCTCGCGCGCATGCGCACGCGCGCGCGCGCGCGTGCGCGGGACGGTCCTCATTACGCGAGCGGCGCGCCTCGAGTCGCCCGAACAATGTCGTAAATCCAATGCTTTACGATCGCGCCCGACCCCGACAGGCAGAGGGAGGAGAATCAGTGTCATGTAAAACGCTTACCGTTACACATGGCGCGATCAGCTTTACTCGCGCCTTCAGCGTCCGGCGAAGATGTCAAAGACGAGGCGTACATAAGAAGAGGCAGATTTACGAGCCGCGCCGTTCATTCCCTCCCTCTCTGTCTCTCTCTCATTCTTTCCTTGTCGCACGCTCGCCTGCAAACAAGCGGATTCCCGCTCGCGCGGAAATTCGCGCTCTCGCGTCCGCGTTCTCGACACCCAATAACTGTAACCTCTCGACGCGCGCCTTAACGTATACGAGCGTCTCATTAGAGGGACGCGTTTGCGTCCGATCGCGCGACTCCGCCGAGAGACTTGCTGCTCGCAGGACGGCTGCTCCCTCCTTCGCGTCGTAAATTTCCGGCAAGCGACCGGGCCTCCTCGTCGCTTTTCGACTCACTTACCAATAATGTGGTGGTACTTCTCGACGAACTGCGCGGTGCTTTGAATGCCCATGAGTGCCGCGTCGACGTGGGTGTTCCAGGGTGCGGAATATCGCGCGTCCAGCTCGACGTAATTGACACCTGGCATCTGCTCCCGGTGGCGGTCCGCTAATCTGGAATTCGTGGATGCGCCGTTGATCGATCGACGAGGATCGCGCGCTGCTGCCGCGGTCGCCGGTCGCGACGGCCAAATGGAAGCGGCGCGACGCGACTGCCGACGACGTTGGCTGACTGAACGTTGACCCGAATCACTTCCGTCACTTCCCGCAGCTAACTTCGCGGGTTCACTCGCGGAGCGTTCACCTCGCGACTCGCGACTCACCGTGTATGTCGTTCTGCACTGCAGATGAATCACTGATCTCGTCGATTTAGGCTGACTCACTCAAAGTGTGTACGCTCGCTTCCGAGGGGGAAAGGAGCGACGACTCTCGTTTGTTCGCACCGCTGATAACCGCACCGGTCCTGAAAGTTTTCTCTCGTTATCGGTCAGTACTTCGCGACGCGGTGCTCGGCCGGAGCCGACGCGACGGGCAGAAACGGAAGGGAGACGAGGCGTTGCGAAAGAACTGTAAAATGAAAGGCGAGGTACAGAATAATATATACAAGCCGGGAGTGCCCGCTGTGAAATGTTCCGAGATTAATCAGAGCTTAATCATCGTTGAGGGAAAAAAAGAGAGAGAGAGAGAGAGAGAGAGAGAAAAGTTGCTGTTTTTAACTGCAGTCTTCACAGAAATAGAGCGTAATTAGAAAGTCGTTCTAATCGCGATCCCGATACGGCGAAGAGATTACGTTTCCAAACAAGTATTCAGCCTTAATCGGCATGTTCGAGTAAACTTTAGAGCAGACTGTATTTGTCATCGACGAGGCGTCTTCGGCGTGAATTTATCGGGGCGAGGGGAGAAAGTGCAAGAAGCAATTACCAGCAGCCCTCGTGCCCTCGTCAGTGTAGTCAGTGGAAGAAAGGTGCTGTATCTTCTTCTTCGACGACGAGTCCCGCAACGCGAGACCCGGTCGGGGTCCAATGGGAGAGAACTTTGAGCGATTCTCAGCGTCCCATTGGCCACCGGACGCTCGTCCTGAGACGCTCGTCGAGGTAAGCGCGTCGCGAGCCTCCTTCCACTGTCGTGACCAACGAGCGTGTTCTCTCACCTATGATCTAGCGATCAGAGCGCAAACGATGTGCCAAACCGATGCACGTGCGACGTTTCCGAATCGCCTGTCCTGCTTGATCCAATCGACACGATCGCTCCCGCCGCGAGATTCCGAGAGTCGCTCGGGCCGCTCGAGAATCGATCGGTATCGATCGCGGTCAATACCGAGGTCGAAGTACTCGAGTTCTCGAGGCCCGCGAAGGATGAAGTCGGAGGGCGCGTGTCGGAGAGTCGTTCTTTCTCCTCGCTCGACGACCTCGTGGACCGATCTCCGGCACGACGTACGGTCTCCGACGATCGCGTAACCGTCCACCCAGCACAAGCAGGTCCGGGAACAACTCGCGAGCTCCGTCGATCTCGACGCGACCTGGTCGGTGGCTGAAGTCCTCCCCGGGAATGGGGAACGCACGTTTCACGAGATCTCCGCGGGATCCATCGGCGCTCCCGCTATGCACCGGTCAGCTATGGGGATCTACCTATTTCCGGCATTCACAACCACCGGGTCGATCCGCTCAACTACTGAACGACGCGCTCTCTTCTCGCGACTGGCGGCGAACGACGCGGCGGCTGCTGCGAGCGCGATCAACTGCTACCGCCGAAGAAGAGAGCGAGCGAGCGAGTGACCGGGTGAAAGAGAGAGAGAGAGAGAGAGAGAGAGAGAGAGAGAGAGAGACCGTGAGAGTGAGAGAGGGAACGAGAGGGAGAGAGGGAGAGAACGCTTGGACCGATAGACATTGGCAGAGCTCTGGGACTCTCGGTGCTTATTTTAAAACCACTGTCCTTCCAAGTCGAGCGACCGTCCTGCGGCGCGGCCGCGGCACACCACGGTACCGTCCCGTAATCTCCGTGGTCGCGGCCACACCGCCGTGGCGTGTAACCGGACTTGTTGGCAGCCCTCTCCTCGCCGACGTAACGCCGCCCGCTGTCAAATCGAATCGCGGGTTCGCGAGGGTGATCGCCGTCGCGCGGTGGACGGTCGCGCGGATGCTGGGAGGAGGCTTCAAAGCAGAGAGGGAGGTCGATGAGTCGGTAACGGTAACGAGCACAATTGGTACTCTCGTCGTTGCTTGTAGAACGCGTGTGCGTGGGCGAATTGAAAAGAAGAAGAAGAAGAAGAAAGAGAGGTCTCTGAAAGTCGATGGAAAAGTAACGGACTTGCTCGTTGCTTCCCGAGTGAAGACGGTATGACAGGGAATAGTTCCCTAAAATGACTAATGATGACGAGAATTCTTTTCGCAAGAGGAAAAACGAGTAACAATGACAAATTACTTCGAACGGAACAACTTTGCAGTTTCGGTGCGCTTTGTTTCAGTTTCGATATGAGTAAGATCCTGAAGATCGCGCTGGAGCGACGTCGTCGTGATGGCGTCGGACGATCCGCGTGTTAAAAAATCTTCAGGAAAATGCACGTGCGGAGAAGGAAGGCTTATGTATTACGGGTTCTGACGAATACCAATGTGGCGCGCAAGAACTTTGCAGGAACGAGAAACGTAATAGATTATAACGGTATCCACATAATTACTGCAAAACTGAGGGTAGTTTTCTAGGTTGCGTCCCTGCCGGCGGTAACGCGACATGACATTCGCGCGACAGCGTTCGATTTATTGGCAGGTTGTCTTTGACGCGCAGGAGAGAGAAAGAGAGCCGCTCTCGCATGCGTATGCGCGTATACACGGCAGCTCGCAAATAACGCGGCTACAATAAGATCCACGGCCGCCATATGGAACAACAAGCGCACGTTTGCTACGTAAATAGATGTAAACCTACATTCGGTGCAAAATTCACGCGACGGCTTGCGAACCCGCGATTCCTGCAAGCTGCTGCAACGAGATTTACAAGGAGTCGAATCTGTTTAAGGCTCAAAGTAGGGAGATCGTCCCGTCAAGGGATGCGACGCGTAGTGGGGCCAGATAAAATTCTTTGCTTCAAAATTCTCTAGAGACCTGAATTTCCAATCAATGATCGACATCAATGGATAGGGTTGATCCTGAATAAATTCTGAAGAGATCTGTTTTGCCAAAATTAAAAAAAAAATTTTTCTCTCGAATTACTAGCTCCAAGAGAGGAAAAATTATCGTTAAACACTTCGACACTTATTTCTATCTAATAACGTATTCAGCGGATTGAAACTATGAAACCAATCAACAGACACCTCGAGATTTATCGATCTTGAACCAGAAACCCAAAACTCATATGCCCAAAATACAAAAACATCAAATATAAACCCGTTAAGCACAAAGGGATTTTAATCCTTAATTCTTTCGTAATGTGGACTGAAATGATGAGCTTTGAAATTCTGAGTTTTCTAAAAGGTGATTATAAGTTCTGAGATCTCACATTTAGTACCCATTGAGGTCGAACTCAAGACGCTGTACTTTAAACTTTTAAGACAAACCCTAAACCCATGAACTCTGAACCGATAATTTTTTCAAAATTTCGGCTAGACAGATCTCTTTGGAATTTATTCAGGATCAACCCCTCATCCATTAGTGTCAATGATCGGTTGAAAATTCAGGTCTCTAGAAAATTTTGAACCAAAGAATGTCATCTGTGCGACGGCGCGTTCCTCGGAGCACGGGTTCGAGTTTGTTAATTAAAAATTATAGAAGCTTAACCGACACTGAAGTTCGACTTCTCGATTAGAAAAGCTCCGAGCTGCAGGACTTCTCGGACTCTTAAAATTTCGAGCGACTCGTAATCTTTTCCTCAGACGTAATATTTGCGAGAAACAGCTGTCGCCGATCCTTTCCGCCTCGCGGCGTTTCCCGGCTGGCGACTAATTAAATTTTCCTGCAAACTTCTCCTCGCGGTTTCCTCGTCTCGATTTTCACGATTTTCACGACACCGCGACTCATTGTGTACGCGGTAGAGACCGATTTGGATTCTTTCGCGGAAGCTTTTTCCTGAGCCGAGGCACAAAGTGTGGGCAATGACACTTCCTACGAATAAAGTGACACGAGATCCGCGGGAGCGTTGTCACTGAGCCGTTTGTGGATTTCGCTGAGCTCCAGAGCTCCGCAGGTTTATTAACTTCCTCTGAAAACGTCAGGCTCTCTGTCCTCTCGGAAGAGTTCATTTGGCGAAGAACACGACGACGCGGTCTATGAAAGTCGTCTCTCCAATGGTCCATGACCTCTCGGATCCTCCGAAGAGAGAAAAGATACATCCAGCTCTTTGTTCCGCTGACATGAAACGCCAACGTGAAAATCAACGCCTCGAGAAGAGCTACAGCATTTTAAAATTATATTATAATTACAAAAATCGTCATGTTGCTGTGAAACTTATACATGATTGTATAAGTTTCCGTCTGGTCGCTGTTCGGTTTTTCCTCGTGCGTATGAGTAAATTATTAGGCGTTCCGGTTAGTTTTGAGGGATTTTTTGCAAAAGAAACACGTTTATTTTTGAGAGACGTTAAATTATATTTTGTTCGAAATATTTTCCATCGCTAGCTGTAACTTTTTCCCACTTTTCGGGCAACAAGTGAATTCCGCGATAAAAGAAATGTTCTTTCATCCTTCGAAGCGACCCACTCACCGAGCCATTTTTGTATTTCTTCATATGATTTGAAGTGCTGGTCAACAAGGTCGGAAGGAGCACAGTCTGGTGAATACGCGGCGTGCGGTAAGACTTTCCATTGAAGTACCGATAATGTATCCTTAACTGTTTTTGCAACAGTACGGTCGAACATTGTCGTGCAACAAAATCACTTTGAGTTTTTTTTGAGCTATTACTGGACGTTTTTTATTTAAGACATGATTCAAATCGATTAATTGTTCTTGATAACGCACAGCAGTGACTGTTTGATTCGGTTGTAGCAACTCATAAAACACGACATCTTTCATGTCTTACCAAATACATAATAAAACTTTATTTCCATGGATGTTGCGTTTTGGAGTCGATGTCGATGGTTGGCCTGGATTTATCCACGACTTTTTACGCTCAGGATTACCATAGTAAATCCATTTTTCATCTCCAGTTATAATTTGATACAAGAACTATTTCTTTTTGTGTGACGAGAAAGCAATGAAGTGCAAATGCTTTCGAATAGCCAATTCGTGTGGAACCCATTTGCCTTCTTTTTGAATCTTCCCCATTGCGTGTGAACGATCTGAAACGATTGGTTTACCAACATTTAATGCTTCAGCTAATTTTCGAAGTGTTTGAGCTGAGTTTTCATCCAATAATGCCAACAATTCGGCAAGCTTCAAACTTTTTCGATTAACCCGAACGTTCTTTGTCTTTCAGATCGGAATCACCGATACCAGTATTCGCATGTTTTAATCGATGGAAAAAAGTCAGAATAAATTTTTGAGATGAATCGGTGGGCTTTAGCAGAGCCGTTTTCTTCGAATCCAAACAATAAAGCAGCAAATGTCAAAAATGCTCTTTACCATGCTCCATTTTCAATCGCACAAAAAATATGGTTATGTTCACGAATGCACGTGCCATGTGTCAAATTATTTGTAGAAATGTCCAAGCTTTAAAATGGCGTATCAACTTTCAAAATATCTCTAGTAGATTTGTGGCTTGATAGCCATCTATATTAAGCCCTCAAAACTACCCGGAACACCTAATATATGTGATATTAATGGATATCGCAGATCTCACCGACGACATTCTACAGCGATATTAATTGCGAAGTAAATTCATTGATCTCAAGGGGGATTAAGCGAGACAGTATTCGGTTGACGTCTCGCGTCAAGCAGAGGCAACTCGGGCGTGACGCGAATATTTTACGACGGCGATTTCCAGTTTTATACAGACAGATCCAAGGAGTCTCGCTTCCTATCTATCTGGGAGTAGATTAATACGTCTTTCGCGGCCGCTTTCTCTCGCTTGTTTACCGAATATCCGTCGAATCTCGACTAAGCCCGGAGCGAAAAAAAGAGGAAAGAAACGTCCACGGCGCGTCATTTCGCGCAAAGGCTGCCTCGCGCAATCGCGATATTAACGCGACAACGAGAACCGTGCATGTCCAGGGCTTATTTATCGAGGCGATGCAGGCTTTCGCGAGATAGCAAGAAAGAGAGCAAGAGAGAGAGAGAGAGAGAAAGAGAGGAGGCTTTTCGGCTGACGTTTTATGCGCAACAAGAAGCGCTCCCGACGAGAGTACTTTACGCTGGTAATTTTACACTTTGTACGCTCCGACGCGAGCGAGTTCTCGCCATTCTGCGAATCGCCGAGATGTCCTCTCCCCGTCTCTCTCTCTCTCTCTCTCGCTCTCTCTCGCTCTTCTCCACCCTCGCCGCAGCGAAATTATTTTTACCCGCGGTCCCGCGCGTGGAGAACGCGCGCGCTCATCGTGAAAGTCAAAACACTTGCGCGCGGCGGGGTCCGCCGTTATATCAAACGTTTAATTGGGCGCCACATCGTGCCTGGCAATGCGAAATACCAGCGTAAATTTGATAGGACACTTGCTCACGCGTTTCCCGCGTGCCGTCCGACGTAAAAGCGCGAGCACGTGCGGCGGAGAGGCGAGGTGAACGTCATCGTCGTCGCGTGCTGGTGAAAAGGCCGACGCGCACATCTCGCTTCTCTCCGACGAATTCGCGCGGTACCAATCATTCGAGCGTCCGATGAGAAAGCAAGGTGCGCGTTTTATGCGATTTCGGGCTACGTGTCTCGCGGGGATCAGCGCGCAATCGCGAGCTGAAAGCGACGTCGACGATGTCGACGAGAGCGGCGAGGGAATAAACGGCAGTGGAATAAACGTCGAATCGCGGGATTTCCGCGCGAGCCTACGAAGCTGCGGAAGCTCATTAGCCGAGCGTGAAAAAGCTCGCAGGCTGCGAGGAAGTCGGATTCGCGCCGTGAATCTCGGGATAACAACGTCTCCGGGCGAACACGTAGGACGCGCTCTCGCCATTAAATTCCAGCCATTAACTTTTCCGCGACGCATGTTTCCCGCGCGCGCGCGCGCGCGCGCAGCCTCGGCTTCTTTGTCAACGAATCTTCCTTCCCTCCTCCTTTTCATTCTTTTTCTTCGTCCTCTCCTCGCCCCTCGCCCGGCCTCGTCGTCGTCGTCGTCGGCTCACAAGTACCGAGAATCTCGCAGCTGACCGAGAAGAAAGAGAGACGAGGCGCAGGAACGCGGCCTATAAATCACGTTAACGGCTTCTGGTCAGAGCCGATTACTATCGCGCGCCCTAACTCGCTCAAACAATAATTTGCTCCCGAGCTGCAGAAATTTACGGCGCGTACGCGCTGTCGGCCGGTGATTTTCAGCCGTGCCGTGGGACCCGTGACTTTTCTGCAATTTCTCGCGCCGCGCGCGGGAGCGCGACTGTTTGGGCTGGATAAAAGCGAGGAAAAAGGCGAGCGCGGTAAAAAGCTGCGCGAGCGCAGCCCGTAAATCTCCGAAGCGTCGCGCATTTCCTCGCTGGCCTTCCTTGTTCATCCGCACCCCCAAGACTTATCCCCCCTTGCCGCTGAGATGGGCGGGCCGCGCCTTTATTCTCGCGCGATGTTTCGCGCGTATCGTACGCGTCTACGGCCGCGTCTGCGGAACCCGAGCGGTTCCACGAAATGCCACGATTTCGCAAAGCGTCTCTCTCTCTCTCTCCTCTCTCTCTCTCTCTCTCTCTCTCTCTCTCTCTCTCTCTCTCTCTCTCTTCCACCCACGAGGTTCCATCGGACTTTAATAGAAACGGTCACCAGGGACAAATAGTCGAGCCCTCGATCTCTCCATCTTCCTGCCAGCCACTGGCTCGAAATTGGACATAGGAAGTCGCTTCCTCGCATACCGCCCATCAATCATCCGGCTAATGCAAATTGGACCTACGTCCGGCTTCCCCGAAAGTTGCGAGTGGCGAGATACAAGCAGTAGCCGAAAAAAAAAAGAATTTACGACGTTCCTGCCCGAGTGAACGATCGACTTAGTCCCTCGAATAGGGAGGGTATCGAGCATAAATAGTCTCCGAATTTCCACCCCCTCTCCCTCGCTCTATCGGCTGCTCAGAAAAGAGTCCCGTGTTCCTCCGTGCTCGAGATTTATGAGGCGAGTGTGCAAAAGTTGGTCGATGATCTCATTAGCTCGACAGAAATGAGTCATTTTACAAATGTGGAATCAGACAATCGGACTTGAGAGCTGGCGGAACGTGGTGGTATAACAATGACGGATACTTCGCTCCGATACGTGTCTCCTTACTATGAAGGAAAGTAACACGACTAAAGGTCCGACAATTTCTTTTCGCGAAGGGAGAGCAAGCTCGGGAAAAGACGCGAGATGCGACGCGACGCGACGCGACGCGACGCGACGCGAAAGGTCAGCTGCGCGATGATGGCGCGAAGGTGTGGACATCCCACCGGCTGATCGTCGGGAAACGGTGTAATGCACGACGACGACGACGACGACGACGACGGCGACGACTACGAGACGACTTCGTCTTCTTTCGTAGCGACGACGTCACGGTTCTATTTCTGGCCGCGTGGACGCAGCGATATCTTTAGAGCGACCATCGGTACAGTCTGTTTCCGAGCTTTCCTTCCTGCGGAGCCGGGAGCGTGCCAGTTGACGAGAGAAGGCGAGGCGGAGATGATTTATACCGACTAAATCGGACCGTTCCTCCACCCCTCCGTAGCGCCCTTAATTCCGCCTCGCTATACCTAGTTCGTCCGAGAGGACGCGCGGCCCTCGCGCGCCACGTCGGAATCGAGATCCTACGGCATGGTGGAGAGACGACGAATTTAGGCGCGGCTAAAAGCCGCCGGCGATCGTTTTGCAATCCTCGAGTGAGATCAAAGCAGCAGCGCCAACGGAAATATCGCGGCCCCGCCGTTCTCATTGTCAAGCAAGCTGATTAATGAAAAGCTCATTTGAAAAAAAGAAAAAAGAAGAAAAAGAAGAGAAATGAGAAAATACATTCTCGTCCGAGGAGACCCTCGAGACCCTCACGGGATCCTCTGGAAAATTCGAGAGTCTTACTCGAGAGGACGGGACAAATCCGTCCATCTCGAGCTTTAACATGCTCCCGAAGAACAATGCGAAATTTGTTTCCCAGAGCTTTCCAATCTCGCCAGCCGGTGATCGTTATCCTTCGACTCGCCCTTGCGCGTTCCGACGAAAACTTTACGAGCGGGGGCGAAATATACTTCACGAAATTGGAGTGATATTAGCATAGTAGCTGCGGAGCTCCGTTAAGAAGCCCCTACATTGTTTGTCGTCGTATTTCGTCCCGCGCTCTCTTTTCATCTTAAATTACATCTGCATAATTATTTCCTTAATAAGAATTTTCTTTATACCGGAAATTAAGAGACCTGACGGGGCTTGCACGAATACTGGCCCGAATTAGGCACCGCAACCATTTTTAATTGAAAATTTATCAGCCTGTTTACTCTTCAACGGTGTCAGATATTAGCGTTGGAATTTTTTCAAAAAGAAGATGCTAAGAACAGGGTATAAAGAAAATTGTATCCGAATCGATTAAAGAGACGTACCAGAATAAACGAGACACAGTAAAAAAAAGTATTCTAGTTATAAAATGATTTCTCCCATAATCTCATATTCTAAGCGAAGCTTTTTACAGAAAAAGGATTCTTTTTTCGATAAAGCGATTAAAGTTCACAACAAAACTGATTGGAAATTTATTTGTCATGATGATCTTATTTCACTCGTGCCTACTTATTGTAGAACTGGAGCCAGAAATATATATATATATATATATATACATATATATTATTTTTCGTTGTACATTATAATTTTTTTCGAATTAACTATAACCAGTAAGAATAAAGTACGGTAAGAATAAATAATAATCCTCTTAAAAAAAAGATGCAATAATCTAAAGTGTATAAGAAGAAATTTATATTAAAATCAATAAGATTTGCATCATACATGTAACACATAATCCCTCTAACTTTAAGAATAATGTGTTTATAATATTTTCCTCTTAATCTTAGAGGAATCCTCTTGAGTCTATATATAAGAATAAAACCCTCTAAATCTTAGGCTATATATATATATATAAGAAAAAAACCCTCTAAAATTTAGACAATTCCGCTTGTTTTGAAATTACTTTTTTTGGGGTGTATCGTCCGCTGACGGGTCGACGAAAACGTGACGGAGAGACGGTGACGACACGTCGAGCTGTCGGAGCCGCTTATGTAGTAGCTCGCTGTGTAAATTCGCGACTCCGGAAGCGATGCGCCTTCTAATCGACGCATCTCTAAATAAAGCGAACGGTGTCCTTACTGTCCCGCCGACTGCAGTCGGTGGCCGAGAAACGCGGCGGCTCTACATTGAACTATCTGTTGCCTCTGGGCCGGCGCCAAGATCCGGCGGGAAAAAGAAACGCCGGGCGAAGATCGGATTGGAGCTTCTCGTTCCCTCCGATCTCTACTCTCCGTCCCGATCATTACCCGAATATCCTCCGGGGGTAATTATCGCGCGATGTAAACCGCCCGGTCGAATAGCGCGCCGAGTGTATTTTCGTCAGCGTAAGCAAACACGATCGGCGAACGGGGAACTAAACGGGAACTAAACTCGGTTCATCGAGCGCGGAAATAAAGCAATTAAGGCACGCGCGTTCGTCCGATTTATTAATAACAGCCGATAGTTCGGCGTGAAAACGATAATAAGTTTCCTTACGCGAATGGCGCGAGGCCAAGCACAATAATTTCCAAGCCGCGGTGCCATCTTTTCCTGCTACTTTGCGCCTTTGTCAGTAATAATACGCGCGAGCGCGATACTCGATTCCCGAATATTTACTGAGCGCCGCTTATTTGTCCTGCTGACGTTATACGAGCCATGATCAAAGCCGTTTTATCATTGTTTGCGCACGTGACCGATCGTCGTAATCGTTGTAATAATCGAGTCTCCCACATCGCTGATGTTTTTGTCAATTATTACAGTGCTCGTCGTGATGATTAATTGAGTTTTCGTCAAGAAAATCGAAGATTCCAATTTCGACCGTGGAAGATCGATCGCGCGAAGTTGCAGATTGCCACAAATTAAAGATATGACAAACGCTCTTTCTTGCATCGCTAAATATCGATCGACGTCTTCGTCATGGCTGAACAGTTCGGCTTAAATATCGTTCGAGATGCATGACAAATTTTTACGCAAAAATGTAAACACGAAATCGTAAACTTACACCTATCACAACCTGCGCCGCCACAGAATTGCGCGTGGAAAAATTTCGGAATCTCACGATGCACCAGACTGAGATGCAAAATTGAACATTACGAAATATGGGTGACCGATAGAAGAGGTAAGTGAAAATATCTTTCAGTTGCTCGGCACGTTAATATCATTACTAATGAACAAATAATTATTTCCATATTTTTAATTCGCCGTGAATAATTATCGACGATGTTAAAAAAATCAGGAACACCGCACGCGAACAATGGCTCGAAACTTCTAAGCATCCTCTCGTGCAGTTCTCGCCGTCTTCCCTCTCCCCCTCCCCCCGCGTTTCGCAGACTAAATCATCGAGATGGATCGCTACACTTCGACCTATAGACGAGACTACACCTGGCCCGAAGTTTCATGCGTGCGAAAACCTCCACCGCCGCAAATCGCGAAGCGCGAAGACGCGAGAGGCATCGCTTGCGTCTGCATGGATCCACGGAAAGCGCTCGAAGAATTATTACGAATATGCCGAAAGTCTTACGATTGCGACGGTCGTCCGGAACGTCCCTCGAAACTTCACACCGTCAAAGATAAACAAAGGTCGAAACCGGTAAATACCCCGGAATCTCACTTTTCCTTGATCGCATGATTAACGACACACCTCACACATGAGCATGAATAATTATTACACCCGAACCACTCGAACCCAGAAAATCAAAATGGGATCAATGAATAATACAGTGATCGGTGGAGGAAGAAGTGACGCTGAATAATAGCGATTGAATTTTTAAAGCTCGCAGCAAGATGTCCCGATCCGTGCAGAAAATCTCGCGACGAAGGATCAGCGCGAGTGAACGCTGATCGTTTAAAGACCACGTATCAGGTGGATTACAGCGATCCTGGTGAATACAATGAAAATACTTCGAGATATATAACAATTACTACCGCGCGCGGTAGTAACCCGGAAATTAATTTCCTGGTACACTGTTACGTTCTCATCGCTTCGCTTAAGTAAAATTTTATCTCGTCGCAGCTGCCGCGCGGATGACGCGACGTGACAAGCCGTCGGCGGTCGTCGAGGGGGATGGTCAACAACTGCAGTGTTGTCTGCCAATCAACATTATCATACAAGCTGATTTTCCGCCGCATCGTCATCCCAAAATCTCGAAAATCGGCAAAAGTCCGAGAGGCAAGGCGTGCGATTTTTCACAGAAAAGTATATCAAGGTACGAGAAGAAGCACGAGGATGACGATAAATGTCTCTCGCTGTGGAAATCGAAGTATCGAGATAGTATCGACAGAATGGATCACACCATCATCAAAGCCGAACTGCACGACGTCAAGAGGAACGTCGTACCGATGTACATTACAACCAATTGAATTTATTGGAAAAATTTGCTAATGATCAACTAAATATGCGGAAACTTAATTCGTAGCGTAATCAGGCATCTATGAATGAAACAACGTGAAAAATAAAAATATTTGCAAAAAGATTTATACCGAATTATATCATACTGAGTATTAATCATAAAATGTTGCACTTAAAGTTAGATTAGTATATATTCATGTTTCGGGAAAGGAAAGACGATATTGTGTATAAACGCACAATTGATATTCAGCTTTTATTCGCGAGTGATATCGGCTACTTCAGATCATTCCTGCATTCTCATCGCGTTTCGGCCTGTTCCAAACGTCGCGTGTCCAAAAGTATGCATCCGCAAAATTAATCGAGCTGCTAATCTCTCAGCATCGTCTAAACTATTCCGGTTTTGAGGAAATAGTTATCGGCACAAGATACTATCAAAATTTGCCAGTTGTAAGATGATCGATGTCAAGGACGTGACCGAGTCGTTCGTCGTCGGTGTTGTCGTCGTGCTGTTGAACGGGATATTTCATTATGCGCTCTACAGAGCGACCGTCACGTTGATTATGCTGATAAAGGATCAAGTTACTTGGATTTTTCCAAAGTTGAAATTTGGTCTGCCACGAGACACCAATGCCGCTTTACCCAACATGAGCCCATCTCTACCTTATTCCGCTTAGTTGATGTCCTTCGCTTCTGCAAGATATTAAAAATTCTTGACGTGTCGTAATTTGTCGAAAAAATATGTTCTCGTAAAATATCGGGCTAAGTTGTCAAATATCGGGTATTTCGGGAATTTTTGGTAGCATAACACATCAGCGCTGCGGTTCTCGTGAAAAATAGCAAAACCGCCACCATTATCAATGGATAGCAATGTCCCATTATACCTCTCAAGATTCGATATGAAAGATTGCAAGTGTGACTATCATGGCTTCGAATATCGGAGGATGAGGTAAATATAAAGAATTTTTTCGATTAGCAAATGATTTCTAATAATCCTTACCTGAAACTTATATATCTATCAGATTATTTCAATTAAGAGCTAATACAGCTCTAAGTCGTAAATAAAATCATTGAACGAGTTGAGCAAGACAATTATTTTTCAATAATAAAATATTTCATAATTATTAGCAAATTATTATACACATGTAAATAAGTGATAATTAAATACTGATCCCTTATAAAAGATTATTAAAAAATGCCAATTAAGAATCTTGTTGAATTATTATTGTACTACTCCATCTATTCCGATTGTCTCGATTATTGCACCTTATCTTGTGTGTGACAAATATATTTCCACTTTGAAGGTACAAGCAATTGACTGATAAGGAACGTCAATCTCGCAAAATCAATTGTGAAAAGCTAAGTTCCATGTCGCCGACTGTGGACGACATATCTGATACAGATAAAATAATGAAAAGTGTTTACAAGACAGATTATGAAAAAAGAGGTGAATTTGAAAAATCTTTGATATAAAAGAAAGAAAAGAGAGAAGCTCTGAAGAAAAAATTTACGTTCTTTTTTACTTTTTGTGTATTATTGCGACATTGACTTATTTCGTTGAATCTGTCCGTTGTAGATTACAGTTCGTTGATTGCGGAGATGGATTCGTTACTTGGACGACCTATTATATCGCCAGCTGTTAATTGGAAAGATGCTTACAGAGATCCGAACAGATTTAGATATTCGGCTATGGAGACACCAACGATTCAACCCGCCAAGAATATGAGCCTGTTAAAAAGTAAGTACAGATTGTCGATATATATATATAGTTGAGAGAAATATTGTTATTGTCATATTAGTATATAACTAATTATAATTAGTATATCATTTTGTATGTGTGTGTTACATTATGTACAGTACGATAACTCGCAGTTTCAGAAACCGCTTCCTTTTGGGACAAACCGTTTACAGGCACTTCAGAGTACACGGATAAAATCAGCAAACTGGGCTTGAGCAATATGAAAAGTCAGCAACGATACTTGAAACCTCTTCTCCCGATAAAAAGAAAGTTCGGCGACTGCAGCCTATGGAAATCTAAAGCGATGCATTAGCTATGTGATGTAAAAGCTGCCGAGCGTTACAAATAAAGATGGAAATAAGTATACACGAATGATGCAATATATAAAATGCATAACATTTATAACGAAGAAATAAAAAGTGAAAGATAAATAGGTCGTAAAATTTTCTTGGGTAACGGGCGTGTAACACGTACGTTTTCCCATATCGTTGTTAGATAAAGGAAATGCGGGAACACAGTAAGATAAGACTGACGCAACCTCAGTTTCCTTCTCTGCCTTCGAGTAGACAAGTTTTATTTATCACATTGCAATAGTCCGTTGTTAACAAGTTTCACAATGAAACTTTGCCTCGCGAACAATTTTCTTCTCAAGACGTTTTCCACATTCACTTAATTATATTACTGGCTAATTAGGGTTACCTAATTACTTACATGACCATTCTGTTAAGCAATTAATCTGGTTTAGTACTTTGGTTGGTCCTCGTACATAAATTCACGCGGTATATTCTCAATGGCAAAAATATAATTAATTATGCTCAATTGCTTATACTGTAAACATAAACCGAATATATTAGTCAGTTACGTGAGCTAAGTACAGTGAAAAAATCTAGAGTATCTAGAATATTTACAATTATATCTCATGTAACTGCATTCTTTACATATTACCTTGACTTTCGATAAAAATGCTTTAATACAGAGAAACAATAACAATATAAGCTTTGTAATGCGCAATAGTGAAGTCGCAACTTATATAATACAACTGATGTCAGTACATATGTACATTTGACTATCAAATCGAGAAAATTCCAACTTGTGATCACAAAATTTGAATTTTCCATCTGGCCGTAACTATTGTTCAACTAAAGTTGTCACACAAGTGCACAGCGTGCGTACAAATAAAGCAATGCAACTAATAACGCGCCTGCACTCATATCGCATATATATAGATACGTACTATACGCAGTCGTAGAGGAACTATATTTGTTCTAACGATCTTTTCCACATCGTTACACCTGCTAACGTCCTGTTGTTGCATCATCAATTCGAATTGTTTTGTGCAACGGGAAAGAAACTGCCAGTTTTTATAGAACAGTATAGATAAGCACGCGATAGGTGGCTTTTTTAATTTGCTTTTTCGTACACTTTTTAATGGTTCGGTGCATATTCATACCACGGAATGCGTCACTGCCATATCTGCTCTATGTAAGGCGTGTGCGGTGATTCATTTAACAATCTTATTTTGCTGACTCGAACGAATGAAAGAAAAGAGATGGTAAATGTATTTTTTGTAACTTTGCATGAATTTAACATACAAATTTAAGTGAAGTCAATTTAAGTGAAATCACGACCTTTTTAATAAAACTTCTTTTATACTGAGAATATATGGGAGATGTTGCATAATTGCTTGAAGACGTAAATCGAATACGTCTTCAAGAACCTTTTTCGGTGCATACCTACACACCGGTGTTTCGCACTATTAGGGCACAATTTCACGATGTAGGCAGATATTAAAGACGCGGTTTCATAACTTTAAAACTAGTTTTCTTATTAGCTAAGGCTTCGGTACGCGCGCACACGTTCTCCGAGCTGCGCCTAATGATGTCTATATATTCGCTCGACGTTTGAATATCACACTGCGACTTCGCTTCGTCGTATGAATAACTATCCGGTTTTGGTGCGCTTAAAATGGGCCTCGTGTCTGGCTGGAAATGTTAAATGAACGTTTTACACACTGTAACGTTATTAAAAATACATACGGGACATCAATATTTACTATCAATATTTACCACTGGTTCGTTCACCATGATACTCTGCGGCCATTTCTCAACATGTTGGGAGTAACTTGATTTGTCCGATCTGCAAAATGTGTACGTAAAATATAAGAGACTGTTAATTTATACCCGAATAATTCATATCGTCATCATTTATACCTGCTCACCTGGATTCGGAGTCGTACTCCTCTCGTAGTGCAGTATCCTTCGTGCAATGCTCCGGAAAGCTGCTAACGCAGTTTGTTCTTCGCTTTTGTTCCGATTCTTCGTAAGTACACACGTCGTCCAAAGACAAGCACGACTTGGCAAAACGTTCTTTACTGTAAATGGCAATTTCCCTAAGCGGGCTTTGTTCGTGAACACTGTTATTTTGTTCACTGATGGTCGTGCTGCTCGTGTCGTAATTCTGCAGAGTCTCACTCTTCGAGTGATGCTCCTCGCTCTGTTCGCCCTCCTTCAGCGCGCTGTCTATCGCGTCCTTGATATTTCTCAGACCATCGTCCATCGAGAAAATATTATCGTCGTGACTCTCTCTCCTCGCGTGGTTATCGTTCGAACTCTCGTGCACGTCGTTTTGGCTACTACTGAGAGCCATTTCGCAGCTGCTTATAGAATTGGAACTCCTGTCCCTAGCGCTCACGGAACTTTCCAAGCTGTCCGCGACGTTCCTCGATTTGGAAACCGACGTAGGTATCATGATCTCTATGTTACTCTCAATAACGACCTTATCGCTACTGTCAGCGAAATTATTATCCTTAAGGGTTATGTTATCGATATTATTCAGAATGGCACTATTTAACGTTTCGTTACTGCTATTGCTTGACCTGTCCTTAGCCAGTACCAAGGTTTTATTGTCAATGGCACTCTCTTCCGACTTACAAATACGTTTCGATTGACTGCCCAGCGCGGGCGACTGCACAGGCTTGTCTAAACCCTGATCCAAAGAGGATCCGAGCGTGGACTTGATGCTTTTCAACTGACTCATCGATCGTGAGGAGCGGTGACATTTCTCGAAAATAATCTTCTGCAATGGCGGCGTGAGAGACGGATTCTGCTTGCCGTTGCCGACTTCGGTGTCCAACGATGAGTTTGAGAACGTGCGTTTCGAATTGTCCAAACTACGAGAGAAATAATATCGTTAGGTATTTTAACAAAAGTGAGCGTATCAGACGACATAGTCGATGTTACATACTGCGTTTGATTGGGTTTGATGTTAATCAGAGTAGCGAGATTTGGCAGCGTCGCTCTTAAATCGGTAGTAGGCAGGCCGCAATACCACCGAAGTTGTGCTATGTTTTTGTTTAACAAATACACGGCATAATGAAACTGTAACTTATCCTTGCTTCGAGCAAACAGTGGGAACCTAAGAACAATGTGTTGCGTTAATGATGGTTGCGTCAACGAATGCAAGTGAAAACAGCTGACAGATATCCTTACTGTTTGTCATTATCGGGTAAACTTTCCGTAATATGATCTATAATTTTACTGCGAGAGCCGTAATGTATGATAGGATATCTAGTCGGTACATTCAAAAAGTTTGCGATCATCTGCGTTGTGTGAGCGACGAAGCCCAGCGCGACGGCAACTTGTGTGTCATTAGATAATTCCAATTCCTCGCTGTCCGGCAAATGAACATCATTTATCCTAAATTTCCCAGTATCTTCCTATGAAATTAAAGAAAATGTTAGTGATTCACAACCACTCATATTTGTATATAAAATGATTCACCCAAGTTATTCAATGATTTTAGCTTATTTTTCTAGAAATCTTTTTTAGATAAAAGTCAGTCAAGAGAGGATACATATTTTTCTTGTATAATTTGTGAAATATTCAGTCAACACGCATAAAATAAAATCAAGACAAGTGTATGCAATTTTTTTGTGTATATAAAATATATTTTGACCTTGTTTTGTCTCTATTTCAAGGTAAAACCAATATTTTCAATGATAGAATCATGCTATCATAACGTAGCGTGATATAAAATCAATCATGCGGAACGCACCTGTCGGATTGGATATATTAAACTTAATTCTGATATTAACTGGCGCCTCCTATGTGCAAGTTGACTACTTATTTGTAAATAAGTCTCCCTCGTATCCATATGATTCTGTCGCCACTCGTTCAGTCTTTCCACATCTTTATTCAATTCCCTATATCTTTCCACCAAATCAGAAGCTGAAAAAAGAAAATATATTTCTTTCGTCATTTATCTTTGATAATTTCCATATTGTATAGAGACGTTTCAGATATACTAACCATGATCTTGATTCTCTTCTACGATGTTAGAATGCAACTGATTCAGCACACGAATCTCTCCCATTTTACGTGCTCTCTCTTGTTCTAACAATTTTGTTCTAAATTTGGCCATTTCTAACTCTTTACGTATTCTCATAATTTCAGCCTTCTTCTCCCTATTTACTTTTCGTGGTTGTAACAGTCTGTTTAAAGTTGTCTGTGGATATTTAGGAGTATAAAAATCATCACCCGATGCAATGCGTACTCTAAGTGCTTGTACTGATTCCGTTTGTTGTTTTAGTGCCTGCATTTTGCTTCTTAAACTGGTAAGTTTATTCACTGTATAACTACTCTTTACTTCAGATCCATTCATGTTCATGTTGAGATACCGCTTTAAGTCTGGAGCTGTTATAAAGCAATACACAGGAGCAAAATATCCACCATGAAAGTGGAATATTAAGGAATTTTCTTTCAAGATGGTTTCGAGATTTGCTGGTAGCTTAGGACCAATATAGGATAATCCAGTAAATGATATTCCCCATGAGAAGAAGGTTACATCAGTTTTAGCATCGCCTGTCATAGAACGCTTCCAAATTCTTAGAATAATTTCTGTTGAAGAAGATGCAATTACTTTCATTTCTTTTCATAGGAATTAAACAACAAATCAAAATAAATTATATCATGAATATGATATTAAATTCCAACTGCTGTATATTTTTGCCATACTAACAGAGTGTAAAGCTTACCACTAGCTGCTGAGTAACCTGTGGCATGTAAAGTAGGTACTTCCAGACTTGACCATCTTGGATTAGCATTGTCAATTGCTTCACTTGTATATAACGGGGATGACATACTTGTCCAATGTAGAGTATAATAGAACCAACATATTTCTCCATTTACATTCCCTGTTAGATTATGGCCTATTATTTGTATCAGATTTCTGAGTCTCAGCTGAAAAGAATATCACAAGAAATGTGACAACAGCCTCTTGTCGCACCCAGAATGTTATTGTATTGTTCAAGATTCAATTTGCGACTCACTTGCTGTGTAGCGAGGGAAAGCCAAGTCTTATACCGCGGGACAATTCGCGGTTGAAGGGTCAAATCTAAATCCTTAACGACGTTACGCGATTCGGGAAACTCCATTGTGAAACTTCATAGTACCACGATAACGTCATTCAATCGCAGAAATAGCCGCGATAAGGATCCAAGGGAACACAGAGTACTTTAATTAGCAGCACGGATAATCGCAATCATACGCGCAGGTTAATTAACTTATTACAAGATGTGGTGTAAACAAATAATTTTGCATCTATCGATTGTTCGGCAAACGCCGAATCGCAGAAGACCGCCTGTCGTTGATTTTACACGTCGATTTAAGTCATTAAATGACGCGTAAAATTTCCCGAAGTAGTCGAAGCAGAATGACATTCGAGAAATTCTGACAGTTCACATTTGACACTTATCGATATACTTCGGTAATATCGTCGGAGCCTGCCTGCCTCTCGCGCAGGGTAACCACCTGTGAATAAAAAATACAAGCTAGTTAGTCCCTAAAGTTGATCATCGATAATTGCCCGTTTACAAATCCGTCTCCGCGTTCGAAATGTCAAATAAAATTCGTCAACGTCGACTTTCCCGTCGTTATCTCGCTGTGCTGTTTGTAACTTATAGCGATAAGCGTCGTCAATAGTTTACGAAATTAGGTGGTTGCACATTTATGCTCCGAAAAGAGGGAGAGAGAGAGATAGAGAGGGAGAGAGAGAGGGAGAAGGGGGAACAAGTGCAGAGAGTGCAGCTGACGACTCTTGCTCGATCCCGACGCAGATTAGCTCCGACCTTTGTTTACCTAATCCTTTGTCTCAGCCTGGATTGTGGAAGTTGCAGGGATACAAACGGCGGCACGGGACGGCCCAGTCGATTCGCGCAAACTGTGTCGTTGCCGGTGCACCGGAGTACGAGCGGATTCCACACGGGGGAACGGCAAACACGTTCGCACTCGCGGATGCGGGTCTGTGCGAATGTTCCGCGGGGCAACACGCGGCCCGCCTACGCCGTCTTCGGTGTACAGCACTGCGGTCAGTACAAAATGGTCGACGTGCCTTGACCGTGTCGCACGGGTAGGCGATGCGAGACTGCGTTACCCCGTGCGAGCGAGCTGCACCGGAGTCGACGGCGACGCGTATGCGACGTTAAATGGCTATCGCGGGATAACCAAGCTTTGGGTACGTATCCGCTACGGCCGCCGCCGCGGGATCGTCGAAAGATCGCGCGATCGCGACCGATCCACCTGTCAATACGGACTCTCGCTTTCTCTCTTTCTCCCTCTCTTTCTCTCTTTCGCTCTTCTCTCTCTCTCTCTCTCTCTCTCTGTCTCTCTCTCTCTGTCTCTCCGTGCGGCACACAAAGTGCGCGCCTCGACGAACGCGCGCGTAAACGCCGCCCGATCTCGGCGTCTTCCTGTCCGGATGTTCGCTTTGCAGTCGGCTCCTTGCAATTCGCGATCGCGACGTTGACGAGCGGAGTCCCACACAAGCGGAGAAAACGACTCGGTGCGTCTCGCGTCGCGGCGAGAAGCGTTCCCACGACGCGCGGCGCCCCGCGGCCGAAAAAGAGGAGCCGTCTCGCAGCCTCGCTCGACTCAGATCGGCTTAGGTGATTTTCCGATTGTTGCAGTCTGCGGTCTTCGAGAAGAGAGCGAACGTGAGTGCGCCGTGAGTATCCGAGCTGGGACGTGAAGACGATGGAGAAGCGGCAGGAGGTGCTCGCCCCGTTTTCCTCCGGTGAGTCTCCGCGTTGCCCGTAGACTCGCCTCTGCTTTCTCTGTCTCTGAGTGCGTGGGGGTGCAGGTGTTTGTTATGTAGGCGAGTACATTATATTTATTGCAAATCAAACTGTCCTCCTTATTCGCTAAGTATCTTCATTCTGTGTACATGTAGGAATGCATGCGGAAAATACCCAAGAAAACCTTAATTTGTCAGCCTTATGGAGTAACTTATAAAGTCAACCTTAATATGTTGGGCTACGTTAAAAAAGAAAGAAATACAGAAGAAAACACGGATATCTGAAAGTTTTGTGCAAAATGGGTCAGGGCGTCTCCAAGGATTATATAAAAGATATCTATTCGTATGTCAGAAGTTTCCATCCTGGCTCCTATCTTAAACATTGATAAGAATAATCTGCATTATGTCATAGTCTTAAAATATACGTATATGTAATATCCTTTGCTAGGAGTGCTTTTTATTGGACAAAAGATATTTTATGTTGGGTGTGACAAAGTGAAGGTCGCTTTGTTTTAAAAGACAAGTCAATGGGATGTGTCAAAAATAAACTAAGGAATAAGTAAAATGTCAAAAAGAACAAAATGAATGATGAGTGAAATATTAGAAAAAAAATTACACGAATGGTGAATAAAAGAGATCTTTTCAGAGAAATGAAATGAGCGATATAAGTAAAATGCAAGGGAAGAAATAAATATAACAATGTGCGGTAGAATGAGATGAGCTCGATATATCCACTTATAATTGCAAGCTTGTTGCATATATACGTGTCATTGCTATTTATATCTGAACAGAAGCAAGAGAATGTTCTTCAGGTGTGATCAATACCAAATGGAGCTGAGAGGTATTTGCTATTATCCTAAAGTACGACACATGCATTGAGTGTCGAGACAATATGAATACTCTTTTTGAGCGCAATTAACGACCCAGTGGAAGCATTCATTTCTGAAAAATTCTCAGAAATTAGGTTCTCTCATTGAACACCTACTGTGTTCTGGATCGTATTTAAAAAAAAATATTTGTATCACTTTGAAACCTGGTGTATCTTAAACTAACTCATGATGCCTCTCAGTTATCGATTTTACATCGTTTGTTTGTCACCCATTATTTCCCAATTAAGAATCGACCTCACAAGAGGCAGAAGATAATTAAATTGTAATTACACTCGATTGATACCGGTGCGCTCTTTGACCTAAAATCCATTTCGTTCTACATATATTTTAGGAACTAACGGAAGTCAAGCTTGCGAAAAATTCGTTTTTTTTTTTCTTTTTTCTTTTTTTCCATTATACTTGTATTTCATCCTTGCACGTAAGCGAGGTCAGCACCTCCAGCGAAACGTCCGACCTGTGTTGAATTTTCGCCGGCATTTAGCACGCCCGTTAAAGCGACAGTATCAACGCTAAATGGCGCGGTAAAACGTTCAAAGCGACATTCTATTACGGAAATTTCATCGTGGGAGGAGTATCGCAGTGCCTAATAACGGTAACAATGTTTAACTCTGCCCACTAGGCGTACTAACCACACGGAAAATAATACAGTTAGTTCCCTTCCTCTTTTTTGTTTTGTAGCGTGCTCGATTATCCGCAGTGTTTTAACGAAAAGGGGGAGAAAGCGAGTGAGAGAGAGAGAGAGAGAGAGAGAGATGCGAAAATCGATGTGGCATTTAAAAGAAGCATTGGAACTTTCTCCGGGACGAGGAAAAGCAACGCGCACGCCGTTATTCCTTAGTAAACGCAAAATTCTGTTCCGTCATCCGCCAGATTATTACCGTAAACGCAGTGAGGCTTCCCACCGCACGACAGGTCGATAAGTATTGCTCATGTGCGAGCATCCGTGAGATTTTGTGCGGGAGCAGGCCATCGCGACGAAAGGACGATCGTCCTTTTCAGGGTCGCTGGCGGCGGCGGCGGTGGCGGCGGCGTACCGCCACGAAAATCATTACCACCGGAATATTTAATAACGCCGATAATATCGACTCTCGACGTGTGTCGTCGCCGCGGCCTACATTCAAATGCCAGCTGGAGCAAATACACGTCGCGTCTCTCTCGCGGATTACCCCCGGCAACCGATGACGCTCGAAGGGTTGTTGTTTGCATTATCAGTCGTGCGACGGTCGCGAAACCTTTCCGCGACAAGGAGGCGGACAGAAAACTCTCAGACAAAGAGGCGGCGGGCGTGTATCGCGTGAGACGTATTATTGGAACAACGCCGTGAACAAGATGACACGCTTATTGACGAATCGAAGTATCCGCGCGGGCAAGAAAGTTTGAGATCGAGGGAAATTTATGAATTAGACTTATGAAACTTATTATTAACCCTTTGCTGCATAGCAATATAAGATAAGTGGTCCTCCCAGAGTGCCACTTATCATCCAAATTTGTTTTTCCAATAATTTAAATTTTTCACATATGTTTTTAGCATACTCGGTATTGTTGGACTATTAAAACGTTCCTCTAACTAATACATCAATTTTTAGAGTCATTTCAAATAAATAATTTGTTATTAATAAGCACATTACTGAACAAAAATGTCGTTTTTAAAGAATAAATTTGTTTACACGAAATTTCATGCAATAATGTATACTTCAAAATAATTATCTGAAGGTTCTTGGGGTCGCTGAATACAAATCCGGTGTGAAAAATACAAAATTCAAAATGGCGAACGGAATTTTCAAAATCAATCGAATTCGCTTGAAACTTGTTACTCAGGGGTTTTTGAAGTCGCTGAATACGAATCCGGTGTAAAAAATACAAAATTCAAAATGACGAATCTTGTATGGCGAACACAATTATAGAAGTGAAACAAGCTGACTGCGCTTGAGAACCGGGCAACTTGATCGATGTCAACCGAACCTTGCCGTATATATCCGTCATAGCTCTGACGTTTTGAATTTTCGATGATGAATTTGTAATTAGCAACCTCGAAAACCCTTAAATAATAAATTTCAAGCGAATTCGGCTAATTTTGAAAACTTCGTCCGCCACATTGGATCCGCCATTTTGAATTTCGTATTTTTCACACCGGATTTATATTCAGCGACCTTAAAAACTACCGAGTAACAAGTTTCGCAAAATTATATTCATTAGAAAAAAACGTACAACAAAGGGTTAAATTCTGTTCATCTGAGACGCGTTCGGCTCGTTCAGTCTCTATTTTGCGTGTGCTTACACGAAGCAAACAAATTGGTTCAACCGATGCAACAATAGGCAAACCAAAAGAGAGCGCATTTTGGTTAAAAGGAACAAAATTTCTGATTCTTATGAGCCACTCTCGCCTCTAAGGACCAGAAATTCCGATTCTCTTCATCCAAAACGCATTCGGTACGCTCGTTATCACGTTGATTCAATCAATCACCTTTTTTTCCATGTTTATTGTGTCTAGACACGCATTCGCACGTTTGTGTACTTTGCACTTCGCGCCGCAAATGTGGCTGTCAGATTCCGACTTTTATTCGCCTCGCATAAAGATTTTATGCAACTCTATCGTCCCGCCTGAGAATCAGTCGCTCGCACGTAGCGTGGAATGCTTAATAAAAGACAGACGTCGCTTTCGAGTAGACTGTAGTAGACTGCTTCGAGTAGACCGAAGTAGAGACGAGTGGACTTTGGTGAGATTCGACGTCTGATCTCTTCTTCCTATTTACCACCAACGAGCCGATTTCTGTTCGACCCGTTTTTACGCGAGGACACGCGAAAAGTCAATTAAATTCAAATCAACGTTCAAATCGACCGCGTGATCGACATGACTTATGAGAGTATTCGGCGTTACAAGAGCGCAGGAATCGCCAAAGAGATCCTGAGTGATGATCCGAGTGCGCGGAAAACCAGCGGAGAAAACCGTCCGAGAGATCGGTTTCGGGGCGACCCGCGGCTTTCCGGGTGAAAAGATACAAATCTGGCAAACATCGGCGATACCGGCGGCTACGCTGGTGGTGCCGGAGGAGGAGGTGGAGATGGAGGTGGAGGAGGCAGCGAGTTGAAGGTTGGCGGCGAGTTACAGGGTCGGGGGTGCCGGGGAGGCTGGGAGGGGTGGCGCGCGCGAACCAACGGATCAATTCGCGCTCGGGAGCTACAGAGGGAAAAGCAACAGTCTGTCAGCCTCTTTCTATCCGGAAAAGTGCTCCACCACGGTACGCTATCTCGCGCTGCCGCTCTTGTTCGCCGAGAATCACGAGACAGAGATACTCATCGCGACGACGACGACGACGACGACGACGACGCAACGTCGTTGCGTTGGTGAAACCCGCGACGCGCGACGTGATCGTCGTCGAGTCGCGCTCTCGGGAAAATCGCAAGATTCTACCCGAGAAAGGATCTCCTGGGAAAAGAAGTCGGGTGGCACGCGGCGCGGTAATTCGCCTCGGCAGACCAGCCGTGAGAAATCCAGCCGTGAACGCGGCGTGTATCGGTCGCACAGACATTGTCGACGTCGCTAACGCGCCGGAATTATAGCGTAGATCCTCGGAGGGATTAAGAGCCGCCGCAGCGCGAGTCCCGGAGAGCGTGGACTTAATGGCAGCGCCGGCGACGGCGGCGGCGGCGGCTTCGCGAGCGAGCGAGTTGCGTGGAGAGATGCGATTCTCCGGTCGTTTCTCACGAGCGAGATCATGCGGGACTGCTCAAGCTCGCGGTGCGCGTACAGTTCGACCTGCGGAGCGGACAGTCGGACAGACGAAGAGACCCCGTCGTCGTCATCGTCGTCGTCCTCGTCCTCGTCCGTGCCGCCGTCCACCCGAGGATCTCGCTGCGATCGTTGTCGTTATCGTACTGTGCAAAATCTTGAAAGGATCCGGACTCGCGTCGAGTCCTGCGAGCGTTCAGACTGCCGCACGGTGGTGTCGACGGCTGAAGGGTAGGCCGCAGGGGGTGGCCGCGAAGGAGGCCGCGGGCGACGTTAGCGTTACCCGGCGCGCACTTGAGGCGACTTGAGCGGAAAAGCAACGGCACACACGCGCGCACATGCCGGCGATGACGGAATATATAATTTGACCTGATTTCCATTGAACATGCCTTCACACCACGGCATCCTCGCGGAGCCTGAGATGAGGCCGCGCGGCGGCGCGCGATTGTTGGGAGTCGTCGTTTGTTCGCAGTCCGCGAGTCAATAGGCGCGAGAGACGTTTCGGTATCGGTTTTCTGGCTATCTCTCTCTCTCTCTCTTTCTCTCTCTCTCTCTCTCTCTCTCTCTCTCTCTCTCTCTCTCTCTCTCTCTCTCTCTCTCTGGAACTCTTCCTCGCGGCCGCTCCGCTCTCTCGCCTGGCGTTATCCGCTATCTCGCGGTGTGCGAGCGCCGTCGAGCGAGCGACCGGCTAGGCCTGCACCTTTCCGCGCGACACGCCAGTAAACTACTTCGCACGCTGCTCTTTATTGCCCCTCCTCCTCCGACGAGAACGCTATCGAGCGACGAAAACATATACACCCGCGCACGTCGTTTCCCGTTGCGCGCTAATGCGTCCTGAAGTAGGAAAAAAGACGGGGAAAAGAGAGCGTTTATTAGCAGCCCTCGCGGAGGACGAAAGTTCGGCATAATATACGTAAGATATCGTGAGCTTTTGCGAGCAAAGAGTCAGATTCGACATTTACATGAGATAATAGATCATTAACGAGACCGGAGGAGGGATAATTAGAGTAAGAGAGGGAGGGGAAGAAAGGAGTTCGGTAGAGTTTTTTCCGGCTCCGAGACGTTAAGTCAGCGCGGTAACGCGTTGCGAATAACGAGAGCATGTGCTATGATGATGATGGCGAGGCTGACGGCGCCGCTTGCCGAGGACGATTCTAACCGGGCGCGACATCGCGCGGTGTGCTTGCAGATGAGTGTCCGAACAGCGGCGAAGACAGCGAGGAGGATGTAATAACCGATTATCTCGGCTCATCGCACTCCGACTGCGATCGCATGCCTATCATTAATGGGGATCTGCGCGACCTGAGTCTGCACGGCGGCATCGTCACGGAGACCGGTTACACCAAAGACAATACCGCGAAAACGCCGATCAGCATGTCGGCGGTCGGCATGACTAGCGATGAGCAACACCAGCAGCAGCAGCAGCAACAGCAACAGCATCACCAGCAGCAGCAGCAGCAGCAACATCATCAGCAGCAGCAGCAGCAGCAGCAGCAGCATCACCACCATCACCACCACCACCACCACCCGTTGCTTACACTCGGCACTAATATTCAAGCCCAGCCTAATCCTCTGGTGCCCATCATTAGCGTTACGCCGCACTCGCCCGGGCTGGCCAAGAACTATCCGGTGCTAGGTAAAAATCCGGTCCTCGGAATTTGTGAGATAGAGATCTCAGGCGCAGTCGAGCCCTAGAGTCCTTGGCGCACTCGGCCACCCGGACCGAGCCGGAACAGGAACCGATAACCGTAACCGGTTTGTTTTTTCAGATCAGTCTTAGACCTGTCGAGTCGAAAGCCTCTCCGTGAATCCTACCAAAATTTTACCAAGTCTGTCGAACCGGGATCAAGACTGCATCGTCGTAATGTTATCGGTTCCTTCCGGTTTTTATTGAATATTTATAGTCATGTTATTTCCTCCGATAAGTTGCTCTTTTCGTCTGCCAAACTTCAACTTTGTCGCGAAGTTACTTTGACAGTTGCTTGCTTCAGTTTTTATATTGGTTGTACTATCCGGACTATACGCGAATTTGGAGACACACAGAGGGCAGGTTGTTCCAACTCCTTGGTAAGTTAACTGATAGTTAAATCATATGTCTGTCTTTGTCTAAATTGAAGGAAAAGCAAAGATAAACATATGATTTAACTATCGGTTAACCAGCCGAAAAGTTGGAACAACCAGCCCACACGTGCGTGCAGATGAATGTGAAACTATTCGCTCTGCTTTCCCACAGAGGAGAATCTGCAGCAGCTGCACGAGATCCACGACTGCATCCAACGTATGCGCGACCTGACGTTGAGCACCCTGGGCTACCACAATCGCGCGTCCAACAACGACGCCGCGCAGCGATTAACCTCCTCGTGCCCGACCTTGTGCCCGCTGACCTCGGCCGAGCTCGCGCCTCGTCCGGGCAATCCTCACGACACTGGCTCCGACCCGGACCTCCTCGCTAATTGCTCCACCAACAGCTCCCCGACACACTTCCCGGGCTCAGTCGGCCATTCTCGTTCTCAACGGGCGCAGGCAGGTATAGACAGGAGACGCAGTTGGACCGGGGACCTGGAGGACCTGGAAGAAAGCCGACGCGGCGGTCGGCACCGGTATTCCGGGCAGAATCACCTGCAGGCCCAGAACATGGTTAATATTGACCGTTACTTGTTGGGACCGGAAGTTGGAGCCGGTTCGATTTCGGTGAGTTCAAGCTTCGATGCCGCGGATCTTGATGCTACGGAAGGACACGCCGTCGTTACGAGGAATAAGCGAATAGCTGACAGAAATGAATTGCATCTCGTGGGCGCCCGAGTCAGCATCGAGATCTGAACTCGTCGAAATCGCGTCAGTTTCAACGGCCGTTGTCACAGAAAAGAAACACTCTCAATATATATACATATCCGCTTGACGACGATGGCATGACTCTCTCAGAGATAGCTTCATTGTTGTTGTCTTTATATATGCATTTGCGCTTCGTCAAGGCCGTCGCTAACGCCGCTCTCACGCACAATCACAACGTACCCGTTTACTCCGTTTCAGCGACAACGCAGCATTAGTTTAAGTAGCCTAGACAGCGAGAACGAGCTAGAATTAGATGGAAAATCGTGCACCGGACCTGTAGCTGTAAGCAATCGGGCGTGCAGGTCGCAGACAAGCACTCACTCTCTGAACGAAGCTGATCTTGTACAGGTAATTTTTCATAAGATACACTTCCTCCTCCTCCTTCTCCTTCTCCTCCTTAGAGGATGCTGTCTACGTTTACGATATGATCGTCGGGGACGGTCGACTACATAGCAAATTTTTCTTTGACAGAGCGAATATCAGAAGATAGTCACAAAGAGGGGTAGTCAGAGATTAGCAGAAAGTAGCAGTTTAATGCCAGGGCTGACTGGTTCGCGTTTACCTCTTCAGAAATCCATATCGACGCCCTCGATCGTTACGCCGCAGGTTCACGCGCATTTAGGCGAAGCCGGAACTCGAACGACGCCTTCACTCGCAGCGTAAGTCCACTTACTACACAAGTCACGGCTCGCAAAAGATCGCAAAGCCAGAAAGAATCAAAGGGCAAAAGTCAGGGGATGATTTCTCGCGAAAGTCGCTGTTTTTTTGCATTTGTCGACTTCGAGAGAACTTCGGCACTTCAGAATCGAAGGGCGGGAAACGGGATAATCGTAATCTAGCTTGCGATCTTATTATAAGTTTTAGCACCAAAATGCTATGCACACACCTTGTGCGTGCACATCCATGTGCGTGCGCCCGAGCACTCATGTATGTGCATTCTTCACGCGTATATATTTACATCTTGTCGGTTTTTCAACTTTTGGCACACTAGTAGAAACTCATCTCTCGGAAATGAGCGCAAACGTATCCATGCATGAACATCTTTACAATTAGTAGAATGAATCTCTCTGTCTCTCAGAGACGTATCTACGTTCATCAATGCCTGAAACATTTTGCATTATGTAGAACTTTTGTTAGAACCGACTGCTCGCGTGTTGTTGTAATACAAGCTACGCTAAAGGAGCGCGTAAAAAATTGACGGTATCACATCGTGACTCACGACAGCGACGCTCAGTATGTCCGATGCGTATTTCGCTCCAGGCATAATTTTGCTCACGTTATTAGTCCTTAACGGCGGATCATCATTAATTAACCACTAAACTTTCTCTTTTTACACGAGACGAAAATAGCCGTAACACATTAATAATCATAATAGCGCGTGTTATCATTATCCACTGGATAATAGTCGTCCGTTTTTTACACTTTATCGATCATTCTCGTCGATTGTGTAATTATTTTGTTGAGCGCGAGCAGTTTATCACATCAGATACACACACATATATATATATATATATATTTATCTCAGTTATTATCTCAGTGTTCTTTTGTAATATATAGTAATATAGTAATCAGATCATTTTTGCGAATATCTATAATGCAATATTCATTATACACGATAGTTGCTTAGTTTGTGTTTGTACTTGAAACTTTGCTATCGATCCTGCATGAAACAGCCGTCATGAAAGAAACGAAAAGGGTAGTGGGAGTGAGACAGAAACCGAAGATCTCCATACACCACACAGCCACGAATTCCACGAAGACCGAGAGGGCACTCCTAGTGCCCAGATATCCCTTGACGAGCTTTTGACCGAGTGAGTACTCGATTCGCCTTTTAAGTCTCATACTATACCGAATTGTACACGATACTGCGGAATATCTTTTTATCATCTCTGTGATGGACACGGTTTGTACCAGTTTTGCCGGTCGGTCGGTCGATCGATCGACCGATTGATTGATTTTGTAGCCACAAATAGCCCGTAGTTTATGCTACAACTGCAAAAGCAGACACAGAGTCGGATTTAAAACACGCTGCCGCTTTGAGATAACACGTATCTTCGTTCTAAATGTCTAATTAAGAGGCGCATAATATGCGGGCGATTCGACGACTATTTGAAACTCGTTGAGCAGGCAGTATCCATCGGGTATTATAAACGCCAGTGTAGAAAAGAAGAAGAAAAAGAGATGTGTCAATTATTGTCACATTGTCTACGCATGCTATAGACATCATTCTTTTTTTTTTTTTTTTAATACGTAGTATTTGACTGCACATATTTACGATTATTACACACGTTTTTATCTCTCATGATAAGCTGTTGATAGATCGGAACGCTTCTATAGTTGCACCGCTGATCATCTACAAAATACAGCTCCGAATAAAGTCTTCTCCACTATTGAAAATCAAACAACAATGTCGACATATGTTTTCAATTTGCAGTGGCACCGTGTACGATGATCATCACTCCGAGAAGACCAGAAGAAAGCGTGGTTCGATCTTCTTCCGCAAGAAGAAGGTAAATCAGTTATTTGAAATCGCGATTGCTTACTTGAAAGAGATTATTTTAAAAAATATCTTTTTCTACGTGGAATATACTTTCTCTTTGATTTGTACTTTGATTCTGTAAAAGCATTTGCAATTCTATGCAGATATTGCAATTCTAATTAATTAGGAAAACAATGCAAAACTACAAAAGCTGCTTCGTGTCGGTACCCAGTGTCCCCTTTTCTCTTCTAATGCTTCACGTCGGAATCTTATTTCAGGATAAAAGTGGCAAAAAGACTAGTCAGCAGCAACATCTGTGGGTAACAATGACTGTGGGGACTCAGGGCAGCTTACTATGTGATGTTTGTATGAAACATTCGACGAATAAACCGCTCCTCCACTGCGACAGTAAGAGAAAATCATCAACTGTAATATAAGATCAAATCGATCCTTCTTCAACACGTTGTCACCGACGTCGCGATTGATCGATTTTCCAAAACCAGATTGCGGAGCGTCGGTTCATCAGAGTCAAGGGTGCAAGGATCAGTTGGTGCTGGAGTGCATCAAGTCCAAGCATCACTCCGGCAAGTCCGCTGCAAAGTCCTCGTCGAACGCCTCCACGATGTCGAACAGCAACAACGTGAAACGCGGCTCTACGACGTCGCTGCCCTTGCCGACGTCGTCCGGAAGCGGAAGGTAATAAAAACTCATCTTTGAGCGAACTATATATCTTTTGCATTGGATCTGCGTATCTGTGGTTCGAGATTCGCACGCAAATGGCATGGCTAGGCCTAAGCTCGGAGTTTGCGATCAACTCCTCATACCTGTATCGAACGAGTAATGAGTAATTCAGATCACGTGCGGTACGATCTCGACTCACTCGTTCTTCCACTTTGTACGCGCGATACGATACGGTGATTTTGACGGGGAGGAAAAACGTCTCTCGTTTTCCATCTGACCGACATTCCGGAGGACATTCGACATTGTCGCAGTGACACGCACATGATAGACGATAACGATACGCTAAAACGCGTACGAGGTGTGGGAGGTTCTAAAGAAAGGGTTGCACATCTTGTTACTCCGAGGCTTTGGCTGGCTCAGAAGCTTATTATTTCTGGTTAATTTGGCAGTTTAGCAAGATCAATAGTACGGCAAGCTTTAGCGCGTTCAGCCTCGCGCCGCTACATTTTTTATTGATATAACATCGTTTACATATATATTTTTATACGTTATTACTTGTACAGAATATATACCATGACCAGACCACAGCTAGCTCTCGGTTTGCTATTACACAAGCCACAGAGAGAGAGATAATGCCGAATAGCGGCCGATATCGCCGGTAATTTCACGACGACCGATCGGTCGCCATCGAGCGCATTTACATAACTCCGAGATTTACTTTGTGGTTCTTTTTTCTCGATCTTGATTGCGTTACCACGTCGATTAAAAGAGAAGTAAAACGGGACCATACGTGTGTGTGTGTGTGTGTGTGTGTGTGTGTGTGTGTGTGTGTGTGTGTGTGTGTGTGTGTGTGTGCACATACATATATATATGCAATTTATATGTATATAAAAATTGACGAAATTAGAAAAAAAAGGTTCTTGCGTGTGGGGAACGATTCGTTAAGATGTGTATGTCGGCGCGTAAGGTCATAAAGAGCAAGGTACAAAAGAAAAGAACAGGCAAAAAGTAATGGGAAGGGGGAAATAGGGATGGAGGAGAAACAGCCTAAAAGAAAAGAAAGGCGATGATGAAGTTGCCCTAATGCAGTGTGTGCTTTTTCCTTCTCCCGTGCATTCCCCCTCGTGCAACCACGTGAAACTGATCGATTGTACGACGATTAAAGGGAAATTAACAGCAAGAAAACCGTGTCAAGCTACAGCCCTTG
Organism: Harpegnathos saltator; assembly: GCF_003227715.2. Taxonomy (NCBI): domain Eukaryota; kingdom Metazoa; phylum Arthropoda; class Insecta; order Hymenoptera; family Formicidae; genus Harpegnathos; species Harpegnathos saltator. The sequence continues at coordinate 29,858 of NW_020230179.1, read as the reverse complement.
GCGGCGAGTTGCCACTAAGCTTGGAGTCAAGTAAGTCTCTGATATCTGATGTGTTCCTCCTATTCTGTCGAAAACGTTCCGTTCGTTTCTGTTCGTTCGTGTTAAGTCCTACATGTCTAGTAGGAAGACGCGCGTCTCTCGTTCCTCGATTCTTTCCTCGCACACTCATTACATCCATATATACACACACATGCACAAGAACACATGCAGCATACGCACACATACACACACACACACACACACATGCACACATGCACATTATTGTCCACGACCATCAAGCGTACGGCAGTCGACCTGTCGTCCCGTTTTAGACCCAGATGAGACATCATCTTGCCCTGCCTGTGCTTCTGATCTTGTGCTTGCTTCTATAATTTGTGTCCGACTCAATGATATAATTTGTGTTACCTCTTCGTTGTAATCTTCGCCTAAATTACAGTGCGTAAGTCACGAGTGTTAGTCTGTAAGGTAAATCTGTCACAAGCGACGAGTATATGCGAATCGAACGTGTATATACACACTTATATATATATATATACATATATATTATATATATAATATTAATTTATTATATACGTAATATTAATGCATTATACATATATACCAATATATAGATATATATATACATGTATATATAGGTTAACCAGTTCATAAATGTGCTCACCTAAAACGTGTCGGAAGAAGCGCATTGTTCGAGGAAGTGTTTCGAACAAGAGTTGTTTGCTTTCAGAGTGACGATGAAAAGCTTGGTCTTCGGCCTCACTCGGGTCTTTGCCTGAGACGTTTCTCCGAGTAATGCATTTCTTCCGAAATATTTTAGACGGGCGTTTCAAATGGGCCACCCTGTATATATACCGCAGTAGACACGTGTTAATGCCATCTCATCAGTTCCTCCGCCCTTTCTCTCTCTCTCTCTCTCTCTCTCTCTCTCTCTCTCTCTCTCTCTCTCTCTCTCTCTCTCTCTCTCTCTCTCTCTCTCTCTCTCTCCCCCCCCCCCTCCCTCTCCCTCCCTCTCTCTCTCTCTCTTTCTCTCTCTCTCTCCCCCCCCCCTTTTCATTTGTACATCTTGCCCCGATCATACGTACGATTTTGTCGCGATTGTCTCCTTGTCATATTACTCCCAAGTCTCTCAATGTGTCACGAGACTTCGTCGTTCAAAACTTAGACCACGTTAGACCACCCATGCGGACAGTTTCTTAAGTTTCCGGCCGGGCTGGGATTATGGTCCAACTGATGGCGTCCTTCGGATAAGCCGGCGATGAGATGCTAGAGAGAAGCTAGAGAGTACACGCGAACGCTGTAGGATCTGATAGGAGCATAAAGAAGCAAGTTGCACTTTTGTTATGCGCGACGCATCATGTCCCAGCCGACGGTCTGAACTCTCGGAGTTTCCAGTTCTCTCTCTCTCTTTCTCTTTCTCTCGCAGGTTCTTTACCGCCCCCCATTTCGCGAATGGCTTTGCTAATTGATATCAAACCGATATCTTCATCTCTCCTTCTCTGTCTGCCTCTGTCTCTCTTTCTGAACTTCTTCACTAGCTTCGTTATTAGCTGTGCATTGCGATGAGCGTCGTGTAATTCTTATGTACGTCACGACAGTTGCGGTAACTCGATAATATGTCGGATACGTGATCGACTGCGTGAACGAGAATTTTAGACGAGAATTTTCACGTATGTTCAAACGAAGATTATGAAATGTCGTCTTGTGCACGCAAGGTTTGTATCGACCGAGAGAAAAGAAAGAAAAAGAATATAGCGCTGTAGGCTCAACGCACAATTGCATTGATACGCAAATTTTGTTGAGAAAGGCCGGCGTACTTTAGTTCACGTTAATTTCCAGAGTCTCTCGACAGACAAGCTGGAGTCCGACCTAACGTCGTTGTATATGCATCATTTAGGGGAGAGTAAGACTTCTTCTTTTCATCGCAGTTAGTGCTTTCTGAAACAAAGCTATATCTTTCTTTCAGTCAAACGATAAACGAAGAAAAAGATGGGGATGGCGGGCAACATCGCGACCTTTCCAGGTTTGTAGACCATATCTCTCTCTTTCTCTTTTTCTCTCCTTTCTTTCTCTCTCTCTCTCTCTCTCTCTCTCTCTCCTCTCTCTCTTTCTCTTCTTCTGTAGATGTTACCGTAAATTTTGGCCCACATGAATATCGATATAACGATATTATATCGTAATGCTGCGTGGAACACAGCGAAAGCGACTAACGAGCCGTTTCTTCAACTCGTTTCAGCGGATGGGAGGAATTTGATTTCGGAGAAGATCATCAGTTTACCGTGGGGGACCTCGAGGAGATCGACCCCGAGCTAGGTTTGGGAAAGGAGGAGCCGGACTCTTGGAGCGCTGCCATCGGTCGCAATGTTGCGCTGCGCCTCGTCGATCACTGCGAGCGCGAGGTGAAGAGGCAGGAGCACATCTACGAGTTCGTGCTGACGGAGAAGCATCACTGCCTGGTGCTGCTCGCCATGGAGAGAATTTTCGCGGAGGGTCTGCAGCGTCACTTTCGCCTGGGCCAGCCGGATCTCGAACGTATGTTCCCCCGGCTGCGGGACCTTATCGAAATCCACCTGCGGTTCCTGCAGAAGCTGCGGAAGCGGCAGAACGCCAACTCCGTGGTCAGCACAATCGCTGACATCCTGGTCGAACAGTTCTCCGGCGAGAACGCGCAGCGCATGAAGAGCGCGTACGGGGAGTTTTGTAGCCGCCATAGGGATGCCGTCGAGGCGTACAAGTATTATCAACGTCACGACTCGCGTTTCGCTCGCTTCGTCCGCCACTGTCAGGTGTGTTACAAACGACCAACAACGCGTGTCACAAATATCAGATTGACTCGAAAACCCTCATCCAAAAAAAGTAATTTCAGAACAAGCGAAATCATCTAAATTTTAAAGGATTTTATTCTTACATATGGCCTCAAGAGGATTCCTCTGAAATTAAAAGAAAAATATTATAAATATACATACATATATACATACATTATTAAATAAATACATTATTCTTAAAGTTAGAGGGATTATATATTGTATGTATAATACAAATCTTATTGATTTTAATATAAATTTCCTCTTATACACAGATTATTTAATCTTTTTTTAAGAGGATTATTATTTGTTCTTACTGGTTATACTGATTAATTACTGATTAATTTGAAAAAATTATTATAATGTATATAGCGAAAAGTAATATATGTAGATGTACTTCTGACTCCAGTTCTACAATAAATAGACACTAATGAAATAAGATCATCATAACAAATAAATTTCCAATCACTTTTATTATGGACTTCATCATAATCAAAGATGTTCAGCATAATCAATTATATGAAACACAGTTAAAAGAAAGAATATATTATTCAACTTCTTGCAATAGATTATAAATTGTATTTGGCCAGATACGAGTAAATTATCTTCGTTATATGTTACATCAACACACATACCTTTTTTAGAAAACGTTCCAAATATTCCGACTCATGAGCATATGATTACTTTTTTGTTCATGTCTGGAGGTAGAGCATGACTGAACAAAAGAAGCTGACATTCAAATCAACATATTCCTCTTCATACAAGAGAAAAATTAATTGGTATAAGAGGAAATCCTCTTGAAATCCTCTTGGAAAGCAGTCGGAATAATATCTAAATTTTAGATGAATGCTTCACTTTAATCGCTTTATCGAAAGAGAAATTCTTTTTCCTTAAAAGGCTTCATTTAGAATATGAGATTATGGAAAAAATCACTTTACAAATAGAATACTTTTTCTGAGTGCTTTTCCTATAGAATGCACGTTTCACTTTTCGACATATTTTATGATTTCCACGAGAGAGCACTATCGGATAAATCCAACGATTTGCGTAGACTGCGGAATAACGCGGACTAACGATGTAATTTCTTTCCCCAGACGAATCCGTTGTTGAAGAAGAAAGGTATACCGGAATGTATACTGTTCGTTACTCAACGTCTGACGAAGTATCCGCTACTGGTGGAGCCGCTCATCAAAACCGGCGTCGTGCAAGAGGAGAGTGAAAACTTACGTAAAGCACTGCTACTTGTTAAGGAGATTTTAGCTGATGTAGATGCCTGTGTAGCCGACAAGGAGCGGGAGGATAGAAAATTAGAAATATACAATAAGTAAGTCCATTTTCCTTCTTTCTCTTTCTCACTTTTTCTTCTCGATCCTTCTTACTTTCAATTACGATGAACATTGTTCGTGCGTCCATCGTTATCAACCCGGGATCACAAGTGATCGTTTCTCGCAGGATCGACGCGAAGTCGTTTGCGACATACCGTGGTGCCAAATTCAAAAAGTCGGACATAATGGCGTTCAACAGAATCTTGAAGTTCGAGGGCACCGCATACTTAATGCAAGGCCGTGGCAAAATGACTGCCATCGTAGTGGTCGTTCTCTCAGACATATTATTTTTCTTGGCTGAGAGAGATCAGAAATATGCGTTCTTCGTGCCTGACAATAAAGCCGGCATAGTGTCGCTGCAGAAGCTGCTGGTACGTGAGAAGGCCGGCCAAGAGTCCAGCATTTATATAATAAGCAGTAACCCAGCCGAACCGGAGATGTTCGAATTGAAAATCCAGAAGCCAAAGGACAAACAGCTGTGGATACAATCGATCCGATCGGCGGTCGAGGCTTGCCCACAGGAGCCCGAGAATGAAGCCGACACGTTGACTGAGAGCAGCAGTGAACTGCGAGACACCCGCTCATCCTCAATCTCGCTCATATCCGTCGAGGAGAAGCAGCGCATCGCCAAAGCCAAGGAGTCGCATATACTTAGAATCGTCGGTACGTCTTCCTCTTGCTTCATTCTCTTCGATTCGTAATTTTCAGTGTCATTCTCATCCATGAGCGAAAAATTTGATCAAACTTCTGTATCGTCAGGCGAGCTGCGCAAAAAAGACGCGGAGCAGGCACTACTGTTTGAAGAGAAAATAAATCTGCAAATGCGACTTTTGCACGCGGCGAACATTTGGGGCGCGAACGAGAGCGACAACGAGAGAATCGAGAAGCTCGAGAAGCTCGAGAAGGAGGTTCCCGATTATACTCGCTTGGCGCACAACGAAGGCTCTGATACCACTCAATTGTGGCAAGAGGTAAGCACTGGACACTTTCCAAATATCACCAATGAATCAGCAATTTATCAACATATTTAACAAGTTTGTGAGAATCTCAGGTTCTCTATTCTATATATTTATATAAATTTCATGTTCAACGTAGGTGGTCATGGCGGTGCAAGAAGCAACGCGCCTCGCTAGCTCGCTGTCGTTCAGCGCTGGAGGTGCTACACTGTCGAGAAGCTTGAGCTCCGCCGGCGAACGCCACAGCGAGGCTTACGTTCCGCCAGCTCTTTGCGTCCCTCGGAGGGCCGAAACATTCGCTGGTTTCGATCATAGTAAGGTGAGAAAGACGGTAAAGTAAGAGGTACGACGACGATGACAAGCGGACTTGATGTTCCAGGAGCGACATCCGTTGCGCGACTCGAACGCCGTGATTCCCGTCCCGAAGCTCGGCGAGCTACCGAAGGAAAGCCCGGACGAAAAGGAAGGTCAAGAACTGGAGACCAACAAGGATCAACAGTTGGCGGCGATACGTTTGTCTCATCACGTTTATACGTTGCTCTGTATAATAAGTAATCAGATGACGACGATCGACGGCCTGCAGGCGCAATTGTCCGCGTGCAAGGAAGGCAGCATGCCCATGGGCAAGTCCTCCAATAGCCGACCGAACTCGAATCGCCAACTGGAGGAACTGCGGAACTTGCAGGATCAGCTCTGCCGGGAAAAGGCCGCGTTTCGCGCCGCATCCCAGCAGGAGAAGAGTCAACTGGAGGAGGAGCGCACCGACCTGGTGCGGCAAAGGGAGCAATTGGCGGCGGAGCAGCGAGACGTGACGCAGCAACGAGACCAGCTGTACCGGCGTCTCGAGGCTCTGGAGCGGCAAGGTGTCACGTTGGTCGGTAGCTCCGCCAGCTCGACTACGATCCATTTGTCGCACCTGACGCAGAATGCCGAGGCGGTGCAGACGCGCAAGTCCCAGCCCGAGGCCAAGCGTATTCCCCTGAACTTGATCAGCGCGACGAATCAGCAGAAGGTGCAGAGCAATTTGCCGGTCAAACAGCAGCTACCTCTCAAGCTGGCCAGCGGCAGCAACAACAACACAAGGTAGGAACATCTCATATAAGCTAATTGTATTTTACGGTCAGATGAAATGAGGTATGATAAGGTCTGTTCTTTCTAGCTGAACTAGTACTTTTGCCGTTGAAAGGGAAAGAAACGAAATTCCAGTGTAGCACTAATTGAGCCAAAGAAAACAGACTTGATGAAATGAAACGAGATGGTACTTTTCATCAAGATTTTTCCAACAATTCGTTGAATCTGACATTATATATCATATTCAGGTTCTTATGAAAAATTTTCACAAAAATTTGGTCATCAACAAATCATCAAATTTTCTAACTGCGCTTTAATAATTTGACCTGAAACGCATGATCGTGTGCTTATTTTAAATATTTTAAATAATAATTATTTCAGATAATTCTGCTCCGTTTTCTTTTGTTCATATCCAAATACAGATTTGAATTCGTCGTACTAATGGAAAGAGGAAAACGATAGAATTCAAATAACAGCCGCGACTGACGCAAACAGTAATCTCGTATTATGACCGACAGAAGCGGCAGTACTGCCAGCAACAACAGCCCGGACCGGCACTCCCGGACGGGCAGCAGCCCGGCCATCGTCACCGGCTCAGCGTACTCATCGCCCGAGCTCGGCAACAACAGCCACGCCGGCAGCAGTCACACGCACTCGTCGAACCGCTCGCTCCGCATCACTCGCTCGCCCCCGGACTCGTACGCGCATCAGACGCAGCATCAGCAACGCGGCGACCCGCCACCGCCGCCGCAACAGCCGCCGCCACCGACGTCGGCGCAGCAGCAACCGCTGGAGGAGGAGGTGATTTTTTTCTGACGACTCTTTCGATTTGGTCGCAAGCACTCGCGTTCTTCGCGCGCGACTACCGGCGTGGCCACGCCAACCTCTACGCCGACCCCGTCGCGCAGCCAAACGAGGAACAACCAGCCCCGCAACCGCGTCAAGTCCTTTTGACTTTCAACGTTCTCGCAGTAACGTGATGTCGCTGTCTACCTGTGTACTCGTTTCTCGCGCACTCTCTCGCTTCTCATCGTAATCCTCCGTTCATTTTCCCCCCTCATGTAGTCTCCTTCCTTCCTTTTCTCCTTGTGTTGTCTATAACCATCGTTCACTTTCGCGTCATACTTTCCTCCTCTTAATGTCACCTCCGGGTCACCTCTTTTTTCTTCCCTTCCCTTTGGTCCGGGTTTGATCGTTTCGCCGGTAGGAAGTCCGTGGTATGATACTTGGACGACGAGCTCGCAAGTTGCTTCCATCGCACCAGCACTGTACGATATTCCATCGTGTCCGCCACGACAACAGCATTGTCAGTAAACTCAATCAATTTACTCTTTCGGTATAGTTTAGAGGAGGACGAGATTAATACCGTTATACATGCTCCAACTGTTACTGATGGCAATAATATCATTTTTATGCCAAATATCAGAATATATACTATTACCTTGGCGAAGGAACCCGTTAGGCATAAAGTGTAATTTCTATTAGCTATCGGAGAGACGTTCTCGCAGAGGGGAGAGAGAGAAAAAAAAGTATTAACGGCCGGCTTAGCGAGGTAGATCAGCCGATCTTGTTGAATTCTTGCGTCGTTACGTTATTAAGCCGACTGACACTGTTTGTAGAGACACAGATTTTAGATGAATCTTTTAAGCAAACCTGTTGCTGCTTGCTGAAAAATGCAAGGTAGATAAAAATACATATGTATAAATATATATATGTATAAATTATATATATATATATACATATACATACATATATATATATATATACATATACGTACATATATATATATACATATATACATATATACATATATAACGGTTACATATACATGGATGTGTACATATATATACTTTTTCATAAGCGTACGTGTGGCACGTATATTTGTGTGATTGTGTGTGCGTGCAGGCGAATGTGTATGTATGCATGTACAATCGAGCACGAGTGCGTGAAACGACGAATGCGTGTGTGCTGCGTGTGCATCTAATTGCTCTGTGTGAATGAATGCATGCTGTTGAGAACACGCGGGCGAGTCTGCGGTAGCTATCCTTGTATCTCGTACTTTTTTAAGTATTTTAATACGTGCTAAAGTAAGCTTTATTATTAACAGTTTATTATTATTATTATTATTATTATTATTATTATATTACATTTAGCACTTGTATTATTATTATTGTGTGTGCCAAGTCGTTGATCGAAGTCAATATTTCGTTTTCTCGATATAAATTTTATACAAATGATTCTGTCGCTATTCTTTTCGACTTAGCGAACGAGTAATGCGACAATTACCGTTGTATACGCGGTGATAGGTACGCTGTGAATGGAGTTGTACCACCTCGATTCTTCCGCATGAATGAAATTAGCACGACGAGTGGCGGGGTGGGGAGGGGGATTCATACTTGACATTTTACTTCGAGATTATTCACTGCCATTATTGTTGTTCTTTGTCGAGTGTCCTTTTTTTTTGTCGTATGATTGTCTACAACTTATTTTATTTATTGCATTGTGTAAGATCAACGATGAAGGTCCGTACGAATCCGAACGGGAGCGCGAAACACGGCGGAGAGAAGCAGCCGGCAATCGCGCATTCGCCAGCACGATTCCGGTCAGCTCCGGTCGCGTTGCGAACTCACTGTTGGACTCGCGCGCGGGCTTTGCATTCCGTATTGTCTGATGTATTTTGTCTTTTTATTTATATATGTCGCATTTGTATATCAACGAAATACGTGAATTTTCGAGTGCCGGGCGCGCGAAAGTGGAGACATCCGTAGAACGCAGGAGCGAACGGTCATACTGCACGTCGGAGCTGAAACCCGCCGTTCTGTATAATACAGTTGATATAGTGCGTATTATAGCGTTTATCTTAGCGAGGAAAAAAATCACTGAACACGTCTGTCCGGTCTCTCGAGACCCAAACACGCAGCGGACGACTGCGATGCGACAACTGTGTTATATGTAAAAGAATATATGGTTACGATGTTTGTCAATACGTATCCGAATTATGGATTCCTGAGATAAAAATATCAATTCAGAAACTGTACAATCATATATATATATATATATATGCGCTGTGTAAATATGACATTCCTCATACGGATAAGACTGGCGTGCAATATGATCGGAGCGAGGTGTACAGCTAGGGCGTCCTTGAGGCACGATATTGTGAAGGAACGACTAATAAATTAACCTCGTTAAGAAGGAACTTAAGTAATACTACCAAACTCGTCTCAATCAATCATGGTGACAATAGATCTTAAAAGTATTACGTAAGAATTACGATCAGGAAAAAAAAAAGAGAGAGAGGAGACATAAGCGACGATTTACTACGAGTCTACTACACTATTTATTACTATTACTCTACCACTACCATCACCACCACCAACCACCACCACCACCAACCACCACCACCACCACTACTACTACTCTATTATACACTATTACTATTCTACTATTGCTACTACTACTCTACTGTTACTACTACTACTACTACTACTACTACTACTACTACTACTACTACTACTACTACTACTACTACTATTACTACTACTATTACTATTACGATGCCGAGCGTGCGTATGCTCACAATTGATATTGCAATTAGCTGTTAATGTCCTCCACGGGTGAGTGTCCGACTTCATCGTGCGCGAGTACGCATAATCTATAAATTCAGCCGCATGATTTGCACACACACACATACACATGCAATGCTCATCGGGTAAAAGAAGAGAACTTTTAAGAAATGCAAAATCGACTATGTAGAATAACGAGAAACATAACTACGATCAATTTCCACCGCGCACTCTCGTGATGGCGTCTTGAAAGCAACGGTATCTTTTAGGACGAGTCTCTCGATGAGACGACAATGTCGTGGCGGATGTGTTACTGAAATACGCCCTCCTCGAATTCTGTCTCCTGATCGGGCCGAGTAATTTATCCATTTCATGAAGTCGCACACAGTATCCCGCAGGATGATAAGACGAAGAATCAAATCGGTAAACAGCTAAGGAATAGTGCGACGGCCTACGCGCGTCTCGTGGCGTGTTTTTTTTTCTTAGAGTTACGTCACGTGACGACGCAAAAAAGAATTTGAGAAAGAATATATAAAGATATATATACATATATATATATATGTGTGTATAAAGATATATATAAATATATATATGCATAAATTTATATATATTTTTATATATATATATATATATATATAGAAATTATTAGTAACGCGGTTTTTCCACGTTTTAGCGAATCTTTACGTCCCCGATGCTCATGGGAAGTATTTTTGTACGTTTACTCTGTACCTACTGTTTCGCTCTAAAACTGTATCTACTGTTATCATTGTGATACTCGCTGCTGCGATCGTCTTTTGAACGTTAATATAATATTACTATAATGTATAATGAACGGGCGTGCGTTTGGTTATTGATACGCTCACGGATTAATGATGGAAGTCTCTTGCATTCTTAAACCATTTTCAAACACGAAGTATTGACTGTAGGCTATTGTCGATTATTGTTGTTATTATTATTATTATCGCCGAATCGTTTTAGTTGATTATCTTGTCAAGACTACCATTTTACTCGTAATGCTCGGTACGAATCCTCTTTATGACGATTACAAAGTGGTTAAGTCCCCTTTTTTAACTCTATTCTCGCTACGACGGAACGAGACCGGTCTCTCACGGTCTCGCTCTCTTCTCCTTTTTCGTCTGTTAATTCCATATAACCGCAGTTATGTGTGATTTACATTCCTTCGTATTTACACGAACTCGTGCTGCATTTTTTGATCGGTATATGACTCGCCGTTGAATAATTAATCGCATAAAAAAATAATACCTATTTATTATAAATGTACATACACCTGTTATTGTATAATAAAGACGAATGTGAGGGAAATACACGATTACGACTCAATTCAAACGTTGTGTGACTCTTTTATCTTATCTTCAATTTCATTTACTCATAAAAACGCCTCACACTCTTGCAAATATTCATTCTCAGCACGATCTGAAGTACGGTTTGCTTCTGTGTTGTCGATTTTTCTCGGCGATAATTTTACCCAGTGATTCACAGCTCGATGGATATTCCGCAGATTCCTTTTGTCGCCATAAGCTAATGGTGCCATGCTCGCCGACCGTCACCAAGGTACCACTCTGAGGATTCGAGAATATGCGATCATTGATTGTTCTAATGATCGTTCTGGATAAGTAATCTCTTCTGATCCCTCATTCCTTACCTTTTCATGCATCCAACTGTCTCGTACTTCTTGCTTATTCCCTACGATCTCGTGACTCACTTCCAGATGATCACCCGCGATGCTCAAGCACCATAGTTTACTTCTGGGAAAAATATAAATTATATATAAAATATACATTGAATATTTCACTTTTCTCTAGTAATATGATTGCAAATACTCTTCAAATGCGCTGCATTTTGTTAGTAAGAAAGGTTTCCCAAGTGCATTTGTGGCATGGTATCTCACTATATAATAATAGATGTAATCAACATCGACATCCTGAAAATCATAAAATCCATTATTCGGCAAGGAAAGCGAAAGGGAAGCAAGTAAAACGAAGAATTTGCTGTCACAATAGAATGAATACATACCGGTATCATTAAGTTGCGACGTTCAAATGTCGCATAGGCACCAGCATCTTCACAATTCCATAATTGTAGCACATGTGTATGCGTCGTACACCACAAAGAGTCGTTGCCTGACCAACCCAGCTTATCCTGAAGACATGATTTAATTAAGACTCCCTATGGCAACTTATATAAAATGTATATACCAGATAATTCTCTTACCACTGATGACATGGTATTTAAGGAGTACATTAAAGCCTCAGCTTCTGACGGCTGCGTGAGGTCAAATACATTTATCAGACCATCTGTACTACCCGATGCCAAAACATTGTGTCTGACAGAATTAAAACTCAGGTCAGTAATGTCATCCATATGTGACTCCCAATATCCACCGAGAAGATTATTCTTATGTTCCTTTGTCGACTTATTATATCTTACATCCCAAAACAAAATAAATGAATCTCCACCTGTACACTCGGTTGCACCAACTATGAGTCTTTGATCATAACTAACATCAAAGCTGATCATAGTTTTCTTTTCGTTATTTGAAAATGAATCATCTGAAACATTAAAGGAGGATATTGTAACATTAGAATCCTTAGCAAGAAAAATTTCTTACCAGTATTTATAATTGTTGAAACTGATAATTACCTCTAAACACTCCCACGAGTTTATTCTGCTCACGCAAATCAAACATTTTAATTTCTCCATTCTGAACACTATAGAATATATCTTTGGAGGCAGGACTAAACTTGATTCCCATAACAGGTGATACTTCGGATGATATTTCATGGATTAATCTAATTGAATCTTGGCTGATATAATTTATTGAGATCTTATCATTTGATGATACATGTGCAAGCTTGAAGTCTTGATCACTATATATAGAAAATGCTTATATAATAAAGATAAAAATTATATACATAAAAATATATATGTAATAATGTTACTTCAAGTCAAATCCAACTAAAAATAACGTTACATTATTAAACAAGCAGATACAAGCAAAATATATATTTAAATATATATTTAAATTTACCAAAAATATAAATGATGTACAAGAAAACAAATATCAAAAATAATAATTATTTAATCAAATTATTCTTAACATTTAACACTGATTTTTAAAACATTTACATACAATGGTGTTACATACATATTGTGTGTGACATAGGATACTTTATACCAATAATAAACTCATTAACAACAATAAACTAGCAAAATAGTTTAACAATTACAAAGGTAATAATGGACAAAAAATATGTCCAGAAAATCATATTTTTGTCATAGATTTGACATGAAATGCTCAGTAAAAAAAATATAAAATATACCATTGAGTTCCATAAACAAGATAGATATATCCATCTTTGGAATTCGTTTTTTCCTTGAACAAAGACAGCTTACTTTCTTTATTGTTCTTGTGCGGCTTCGAATCATTTCCAACGTTCAATTTCTTCAGGGAGTCTATCACTTTCGCCATGCTGCTCTTATTTCAAATTGAAGTAAAATTTATATATTCTAACTTGTTTATCTTGCTATTTTTCTTTTTCTAATTTTGCGACTTTGTCACAGTGTTTTCAGTCTTTTTCTGTGGATAAAATAATTTTTCGTTTTGTTACAAAATATTTTATAACTCCACATTCGGGATAACCTAAAACTTAAAACAATTTCTAAAATTTAAATCCAAACACAACCCTTCACTACATGCTGCTTACAGCAAAGAGGAACGTAAAAGTGGCCAATACGGTGTTTTCGACGACACCGACTTTCCGCACTGGGAAAGGGCGCCATCTGCATCCATTTTGAGAGGGGAACTACGATGCTACATCCACTTTCAGGTTTCGGCGGTAAAACCTGTATGTGGTGGCAGTCCGTGCTACATCCATTTTTAGGCGGTTTATGTCCGTGCTACAACCATAATAGCGTACTTGACAAGCACGGTCTTGCACATTGTTACGCGTTTATAACATGAATTAACATGTTAACATGTGCAAAAAAAATTGACATTGTGTATGATTAATATCATGAAGATCATACGAAGTGTCCGGTAATTAACTGCCAACCCGAAGTGTAAGGGTAGATTGGGTTGAGACAAACATAAAATACCATTTTGCGAGTTTCGCAATAATTATCGAGTTATTAATGACAGAAATCTGAGGAGTAAAAGCGCACCAACATAGATGATTCGAAAAGCGTTGCAGCTGCTCGGGGCAGCGATCATGAATTTTTTCCCTAGCGTGAACTAATAAAAAGTGAAAGACTTCTGTGAATCAGTGGAAAATGAAAAATTTTATATGAATTTGTGAAAATCGAAACATTTCACACGACAATTGAATCGTTCAACATGGCAGTTGCGCGTTCTGGATAATTCAATGAATACCAAAGAAATCAAAATGATCAAAATAATAATGTCCGTGCAGTCCGAAGGATATTACGTGACACGTAAAATCCGTTTGATATAATATCCAAAGAAAATGTTTCAAAATATGTATGTACAGGTAATATAAACCTTATGCACCGACGAGATATACTACAAAGACTGATGGCCTTACAGGATTTAGCATACCAGAGAAATTTCCCTGGTGAGGCACCCGAGCGAAAGAGACCGTCTCGCATTTAGCGCAGTAAAATTTAATGGAAACTAATATTTTTCAATACTTTTTTTCGGATCAAAAAGATTCAGAATTCAGACATATTCAAAATGTCAATACTTTTTAATACGTTTCAATTCGACATTTTATACAGGGAAGCAGGACGAAGGGAATGGGATGCGGGCAACGATACATCATGCGTCTCCAGACGTGTCAAATCGTTTATTATAGAGGAGACTTTAATACGGCAACATGTATTCGAATATTTAATCGTCCCATGGACCACTTACATATAATAAAAAAAAATTAACGCCGATAAATGAACGATTCGTATCAATTTTTTCTTTTCTTGTAGAGTGATAATGAAAGAGTAAATCAGTATCGAAAATCGAATACCGATTAATACCATAAATCAGTGTCAGAAAATTGTCCAATGACAATTTGTTCTCATTTTTCAGGTAGTTACTGCTGTAATTTACACAACAAATTAACTCGGTTAAACGAACGATACGTACCAATTTTTCTTTTCTTATAAAGAAATGAGAGAATAAATCAGTACCGAAAATCGAAGGCCGATCAATACCTAATTTATTCATCAAATTAACGCGGATTAATGGGCGATTCGTATTAATTTTCTGTTTTCTTATAGAGAAATGAAAGAGTAAATCAGTACCGACAATCGAATATCGATTAATACCATAAATCAGTGTCAAAAAATTATCCAAGTACAATGACAATTTGTTCTCATTTTTCAGATAATTACCCATTTAATCTTATTCAACAAATTAACTCGGTTAAACGAACGATTTGTACCAATTTTTTTGTTTTATAAAAAAATGAGAAAATAAATCAGTACCGAAAACCGAAGACTGATCAATACCATAAATCAATGTCAAGAAAATTGTCCAAGTGCAATGACAAGTTGTTTTCATGTTGCAGGTACTTACCCCACTAATTTATTCAACAAATTAAGTCGGATAAAAGAAAGATTCGTATCAAATTTTATTCTCTTATAAAGAAATTAGAGAATCAGTCAGTACCAAAAATTGAAGACTGATCAATATTTAATTTATTCATCAAATTAACGCGGATAAATGAACGATTCATATGAATTTTTTTTTCTTATAGAGAAATGAAAGAGTAAATCAGTACCGAAAATCGAATATCGATTAATACCATAAATCAGTGTCAAAAAATTGTCCAAGTGCAATGACAATTTGATCTTATTTTTCAGGTACTTACCCCTCTAATCTTATTCAACAAATTAACTCGGATAAACGAACGATTCGTATCAATTTTTTTTGTCTTATAAAAAATGAGAAAATAAATCAGTACCGAAAACCGAAGACTGATCAGTACCATAAATCAATGTCAAGAAAATTGTCCAAGTGCAATGACAAGTTGTTTTCATCTTGCAGATACTTACCCCACTAATTTACTCAACAAATTAAGTCGGATAAAAGAAAGATTCGTATCAATTTTTATTCTCTTATAAAGAAATTAGAGAATTAGTCAGTACCGAAAATTGAAGACCGATCAATATTTAATTTAATCATCAAATTAATGCGGTTAAATGAACGATTCGTATGAATTTTTTTTCTTATACAGAAATGGAAGAGTAAATCAGTACCGAAAATCGAATATCGATAAATACCGTAAATCAGTGTCAGAAAATTGTCCAAGTACAATGACAATTTGTTCTCATTTTTCAGGTATATATCCCTCTAATTTACTCAACAAATTAACTCGAATAAACGAATGATTCGTATCAATTTTTCTTGTCTTACAAAGAAATGAGAGAATAAATCAGTACCGAAAATTGAAGACCGATCAATATTTAATTTATTCATCAAATTAACGCGGATAAATGAACGAGTCGTATCAATTTTTTTTCTTATAGAGAAATGAAAAAATAAATCAGTACCGAAAATCGAATATCGATCAATACCAGAAATCAGTGTCAGAAGATTGTCCAAGTGCAATGACAATTCGTTCTCATTTTTCAGGTACTTACCCCTCTAATTTATTCAACAAATTAACTCGCATATATAAACGAACGATTCGTATTAATTTTTTCTTCTCTTATAGAGAAATGAGGAAGTAAATCAGTATCGGAAATCGAATATCGATTAATATCGTAAATCAAAATTTATATTGCTGTTTAATTCCATCGTCGCAAAAGATTTGACGTTTTCTCTATCCTAGTCCTAACTTGTAGAAAATTTGATACTCATCTCTATTTAACAAAAGTACGTCGGACTTTCTGTACTAATTAATATAAAAAATTATTTTTAATTCTCATTTTTTCTACCTCTAATATTTTAATACCGAATCTGTCGAAATGAACCGGTCTGCAGAAATCTTGGCAAGACATTTCTTTCTTTTTCTCGCTCTCCTCTCTCTTGGTCTCTGAATCGCCGTTAACGATCGAAAACCGCGGAAAGTAACGAAAATTTATTCATCCAACTAAAACGTTCTCCGTGTTACTTTGTAAGTGTTGGATAAATACCGATCTGGCGTTTTGTCAAATATCTAACTAAAGTATCTTCGTTTTTTTCTTGCCGACATTCAAATCGGTAGTTTTCTATAAGTTAGGATTTGATAAAGAAAAAAGTCTTTTCCGAGTCGAAATATTAATTCTACATTGATCCTGCAAATTGCATCCAATTTGAAAAATCAATGCAGAATATCTAGATGCGCAATAGTGAACAAGCTTTGTCCTACCTGAACGTTACATCTGGCTACTCTCGCAGTCTCGCCCATGATGAGTCTTCAACAGCGACGTATTCCGCAGTTGTTTAATACTCGTTTATCTCGATAATGTATATGTAGTTAATCCTTTTATATTCTTAATTTAAATGAACAATTTTTGTTAATATTGATTATATATTCGCTTAACAGCGCAAGAAAGAGAACAAAGATAAAAACGTAAATAGAACTGCCTTTGTTAGAACTGCGCGTGAGATAAATATATAAGGATTAAATAATCATATAAGAATTAGAGGAAATGGGGAGATGAAAAACACTTTTTATTCTCATCATTCTTAAAGTTCTTTTTTCCTGTTTTCTTCTTTTCTTTTTTCTAATGAGAATGATGAGAATTGTAGCTCTCAAAAGAGCTGAAACTGCGAAGGCAAAGACAACGGTTATGTCTAATAATGCTGTTTCACTAATAGAGATTTTAATTCAGATTCGGTACAATAAGAAAGATAAACAAGAATGAGAAACGGACATTCTAGCAAATTCTAAACGAAAACAGCAATCTGAGCATTATTAGACGAATAAAAATCAACACTCGTAAAATTTATATCAGATTCTAAAATCATTATTCATAGTTTTCTAAATTATGTGCAACTTTTTATTGAGAACATAATTAAAAATTTATATTCATAAACCTTAGCTTGCCTCAGTAATCTTGCTTGAATAGACATTTCATATTTTATGAGAAAAGAAAAGTAGAACTCATGTTACGTGAAATTAGGATAATGAATAATCAATTCTCTAATGAATAATCAAATCAAGCTATTTTATCATTTTTCAGATGATAAACTATGAATGCTGATCTAATTTCGACTCGGGTATGTCCTTACTTCGAGTATGGTCCGTTAAAATCAGAAAAATCCTGCGTAATAATAATGACTCGAGGTACCTCGAATACCATACATGATGTATCGCTGTCCACGTTTCTCGGCGCGCTCCAAGTCCTCTCTCCATCCTGACTTCTCGATCCGACATCCTCCTTCTGGTTACTCCGTCGCAGCACCCCCGGATACTCCATCGTAGCACTGGCGACGACACTGACTCTAGCTCTAACACTCGCGCAAGTAAGATTCGGACAAAGAAACGCGTATTAACCGCGATACGACTACCGACACTCGTACTCTGCGTCGCGGTATGCGCATCGTTCGTCGGCCCGAGGCGCAATGTCTTTTCCGCAATCACGGAGTCATATATAAGCGTACGAAACCAAACAATCGGGAAGACACGGTTACCCCCCACCTTGCCGAGCAGTGTTGATGCCTGCGTCGTCCGTTAGCTGAAAATGAAAACAACTCGTGTTTTCAAAGCATGACTGTGAGAGACTCGCTTCAAACTTCACAATACTTATTTACGTCTGTTCCAAGAATCATATTACGCCGAATTCAAACTGTCTCTATTGACATGACATACACGAGATCTGCGATCGCATCATTGATCTTTCTTTGGACAAGAAAATCCTGAGAGGAACGCTGTTCGAGAATATCACATTTTATGTTTCAGATGCTTTACATTATCGAATCCGATATAACAGATCAGGGAAAGTATGAGTGCGTCGCTATAAATAACACCGTGGACACGGAGTACTCCAAGTCAATCACGTTATACGTGAAACGTACGTATATTTAATATTATATAAAACTTACCTTTTTAAAGAAAAAAGTAAAAAAAGGCGCCAAGTACAAGCGCAACACGTATTGTGTTATTTTTAGAAGTATCAAACTCAAATTATTTTTTTATTGTATATATGTGTACATAAGTTTTTACAAGTAAAACTTATAACTATAATAAAACTCTGCAATACTTTTCTATTGTACAAAAGAAGTGATATATTAGAACAGTAGCGCCAACTGAGAAACCTATCATATATATGTGATTATTGTATACTTAACTTAATATTTTTAGAAATCTCAAATTCAAATTATTTTCTTTTTTAAGATATATATTATGTACATAATATAAATTTTTATAATATATATACATAAACTTTTAAAAGTAAAAATTATATAGTGTTATAAAAATTTAACACGTTTGTTAATAGTGTCCAACATTAAAAAAAAATCTTTTTAAAGGTTATGTTATTCAAAATATTCAAGATAACCTAGCTACAAAAAATGTCCATAACATAAATTTTTACAAGTAAAATTTATCATTATTTATTAGAACACTGAGTTATATGATTATTTTACTTGTTATTGTAACAAATTAATTATTATAACAATACAATAAAAAATATTTGATACAAAAAATCTTGGCACGACTGCACCAAAAACTATATCGAACTAAAACTTGTTTAATACATATATAATAGCATTTTTATTGTTTATTACAATATATTCTATAATGAAGGTTTATAATTTATTTATTATAATACTATATAAACTTAAATAAAACATACCATATATGTATAAAGAGAATTTACAAGAACATTTTATTATAATAAAAATGCTGTCATGTATGTATTAATCAAGTTTTAGTTTGATATAGTTTTTTAAAGTCAAATTAGATATCATTGATATTTCGTCAATTATAATAAGAATAACATCTTTGAATAAAAAATATCAAAATATGTAGAATATATATACATTCGATATGTATATTCTATAGTGAAGGTTTATCATTTATTATAACTATATAAACTTAAATAAAACATTACACCATATATATATATTTAGAGAGATTTTACAAGTACATTTTATTATAATTATATAATATTATAATTATAATTTATTATTATTATATATACGAGAGTAATTGCAGATTCATAAAGTATCTATGATTACTAGTCGGATAATGACGGATCGTGAATGCCGAGAATGAAATTCCGACTTCTTATTCCCGGAAAATTCATCAAACGTCAAACGAAGGGCAAAAAGTGTCGTCGCTCGTGAGCCGATCAACACAATCGGCGCGATGTAAACATTGCGGGCCTCGGCGGCGGTTGAAGTAAGAGAGATTTGCCCTTGGGCATCTTTTCTTTTCTCGAAGGTTCCGGGACAACGAGGGGAATGCGAGGAGGCCTTTCAACTGTACGCGACATTGATTTACTACTTATTGATTACTGAAAATAAAGAAAATTATTCTGTCGAAGCATAGGATATTTGTTAGCTTTATGTTAATTAAAGAGGAATGTGTACGATTAGAAAATATGTTAACAACTAATTGTACAGAATGTCAAAGTTGTTGTAACGCCGTTTTTGGAGAATAATTAAAGGTCATGGTAGTGTTAAAGAGTGGAATTTCATCTCATGCGAATTTTGTCTCGTTCTTATTAAATGTTAAATTATCCGTTGCGGACAATAACTCTTCTACTTTTCATCTAATATTCAATGATAATAAATAACATTTAATTGCATTCGTTTGACTTTTTTTATTTCGAAAGTAAAAAAATATATACCAGGGTGAGATTTCACCCATGACAACATCAACGTGATTTTCTTTGATGCTTTTTTTAAAAGTTCAAATATTTCGTCGACTCGCGGGATATTTATAATCGAAGTCTCGTCGCGTTAATTAACATGTGCTCCTCCGAGCGGATCGAACCGACGGCCACTATCAGTGCCACGAGCGAATGTCCGGACGGGATGCTGAATTGAGAAGCAGGACGAAGAGAACGGGACGCGAGCAACAATACATCATGTGTCTCCAGACGTATCAAATCGTTTATTATACAGGAGACTTTGATACGGCAACATGTATGTAGAGGATTTAATATTTAATATGTACTTTTTATTTTTCCTGCTCCCCCCCCGGTCTTTTTAGACCTTCGGGCATAAGGCCTGTTCGTTTTGTCTGCACTGCTGAATTAGTGCATTAAATTGAAGTGAAACAAACGTAGATTTTTCTCATTTCAACTTGTTGCACCAGTTCAGCAGTGCAGACAAAACGAACAGGCCTTTTGTCTGGCATAGAGATAGTAAAGCCCTAAACACAATGCCAGGCAACAGGCAATAAGAATAAAAATAGACCAATCACAATCGACTATTACAAGAATAATCTATTGTGATTGGTCTATTTTTATTCTTATTGCCTGTTGCCTGCCATTGTGTTCAGGGCTTAACTATGGTTGCAGCACGGACATAAACCGCCTGAAAGTGGATATAGCGCGGACTTCCACCACATGCAGATTTTACCACCAAGACCTAAAAGTCGATGTAGCATCGTAGTTCTCCTCTCAAGATGGATGCAGATGGCGCCCATTTCCAGTGCGAAAATCGGTGTCGCCGAAAACGCCGTGTTGGCCGCTCTCAGCTTCCTCTCTGCTTAAAGCCAGCGGCACACGGTGCTTGTTTCCGCGCTGGATTGCTAGCAGGATGAAAATACTGCGTTCTAATTGGTGCATTTACATTCATCTTCGGAAATGTACCAATCACAACGCAATATTTTCATCCAGCAAGCAATCCAGCACGAAAACTAGCACTGTGTGCCGCTGACCTTACAGTTTGCACCAGATACTGCTGCAGTCCTGTAGCTGGACTGCCGGACCAGAAAATAGGAGCACCTGCGAGGGGTCTGTTCTTTAAAGCTACATTGCTGAACTAGTGCAATAAGTTAAAATGAGACCAGAGAGGAAGCTGAGAGCGGCCAACACGGCGTTTTTGGCGACACCGATTTTTCGCACTGGGAATGGGCGCTATCTGCATCCATTTTGAGAGGGGAACTACCTACAGGCAGCCCTGTATCTCTAACCATTTAGGAGATATCGAAGGTTAAAGTTTTCCAGTCTTTCTCCGTCGATATCCAGCCTTCCTCCGTCGATATCTCCGCTTCTACTGGGAGTAGAGTGTCGTCCATGTAGTCGAAAATGTAGGGTTTTGAAAGGACTTTAATTTGGTACCAGAGCCAGCCCTGTATATCTATCCGTTTAGGAGATATCGAAGGTTAAAGTTTTCCAGCCTTTCTCCGTCGATATCCAGCCTTCCTCCGTCGATATCTCCGCCTCTACTGGGAGTAGAGAGTCGTCCATATAGTCTAAAATGTAGGGTTTTGAGAGGACATTAATTTGGTACCAGAGCCAGGACTGTATCTCTAACCGTTTAGGAGATATCGAAGGTTAAAGTTTTCCAGCCTTTCTCCGTCGATATCCAGCCTTCCTCCGTCGATATCTCCGCTTCTACTGGGAGTAGAGAGTCGTCCATGTAGTCGAAAATGTAAGGTATTGAGAGGACTTTAATTTGGTACCACAGCCAGGCCTGTATCTCTAACCGTTTAGGAGATATCGAAGATTAAAGCTTTCCAACCATTCTTCGTTGATATCTCCGCTTTAATTGGGAGTAGAGAGTCGTCCATGTAGTCGAAAATGTAGGGTTTTGAAAGGACTTTAATTTGGTGCCAGAACCAGGCCTGTATCTCTAACCGTTTAGGAGATATCGAAGGTTAAAGTTTTCCAACCTTTCTCCGTCGATATCTCCGCTTCTACTGGGAGTAGAGAGTCGTCCATGTAGTGCAAAATGTAGGGTTTTGAAAGGGCTTTAATTTAGTACCTGTCCGAAGCCTGTATCTCTAACCGTTTAGGAGATATCGAAGGTTAAAGTTTTCCAACCTTTCTCCGTCGATATCCAGTCTTCATCCGTCGATATCTCCGCTTCTACTGGGAGTAGAGCGTCGTCCATGTAGTCCAAAATGTAGGGTTTTGAAAAGGCTTTAATTTGGTACCTGTCCGAAGCCTGTATCTCTAACCGTTTAGGAGATATCGAAGGTTAAAGTTTTCCAACCTTTCTCCGTCGATATCTCCGCTTCTACTGGGAGTAGAGGGTCGTCCATGTAGTCCAAAATGTAGGGTTTTGAAAGGGCTTTAATTTGGTACCTGTCCGAAGCCTGTATCTCTAACCGTTTAGGAGATATCGAAGGTTAAAGTTTTCCAACCTTTCTCCGTCGATATCTCCGCTTCTACTGGGAGTAGAGAGTCGTCCATGTAGTGCAAAATGTAGGGTTTTGAAAGGGCTTTAATTTGGTACCTGTCCGAAGCCTGTATCTCTAACCGTTTAGGAGATATCGAAGGTTAAAGTTTTCCAACCTTTCTCCGTCGATATCCAGCCTTCATCCGTCGATATCTCCGCTTCTACTGGGAGTAGAGGGTCGTCCATGTAGTCCAAAATGTAGGGTTTTGAAAGGGCTTTAATTTAGTACCTGTCCGAAGCCTGTATCTCTAACCGTTTAGGAGATATCGAAGGTTAAAGTTTTCCAACCTTTCTCCGTCGATATCCAGTCTTCATCCATCGATATCTCCGCTTCTACTGGGAGTAGAGCGTCGTCCATGTAGTCCAAAATGTAGGGTTTTGAAAGCGCTTTAATTTGGTACCTGTCCGAAGCCTGTATCTCTAACCGTTTAGGAGATATCGAAGGTTAAAGTTTTCCAACCTTTCTCCGTCGATATCCAGTCTTCATCCGTCGATATCTCCGCTTCTACTGGGAGTAGAGAGTCGTCCATGTAGTCCAAAATGTAGGGTTTTGAAAGGGCTTTAATTTGGTACCTGTCCGAAGCCTGTATCTCTAACCGTTTAGGAGATATCGAAGGTTAAAGTTTTCCAACCTTTCTCCGTCGATATCCAGCCTTCATCCGTCGATATCTCCGCTTCTACTGGGAGTAGAGGGTCGTCCATGTAGTCCAAAATGTAGGGTTTTGAAAGGGCTTTAATTTAGTACCTGTCCGAAGCCTGTATCTCTAACCGTTTAGGAGATATCGAAGGTTAAAGTTTTCCAACATTTCTCCGTCGATATCCAGCCTTCATCCGTCGATATCTCCGCTTCTACTGGGAGTAGAGTGTCGTCCATGTAGTGCAAAATGTAGGGTTTTGAAAGGGCTTTAATTTGGTACCTGTCCGAAGCCTGTATCTCTAACCGTTTAGGAGATATCGAAGATTAAAGTTTTCCAACCTTTCTCCGTCAATATCCATCCTTCATCCGTCGATATCTCCGCTTCTACTGGGAGTAGAGGGTCGTCTATGTAGACCAAAATGTAGGGTTTTGAAAGGGCTTTAATTTGGTACCTGTCCGAAGCCTGTATCTCTAACCGTTTAGGAGATATCGAAGGTTAAAGTTTTCCAACCTTCCTCCGTCGATATCTCCGCTTCTACTGGGAGTAGAGAGTCGTCCATGTAGTGCAAAATGTAGGGTTTTGAAAGGGCTTTAATTTGGTACCTGTCCGAAGCCTGTATCTCTAACCGTTTAGGAGATATCGAAGGTTAAAGTTTTCCAACCTTTCTCCGTCGATATCCAGCCTTCATCCGTCGATATCTCCGCTTCTACTGGGAGTAGAGGGTCGTCCATGTAGTCCAAAATGTAGGGTTTTGAAAGGGCTTTAATTTGGTACCTGTCCGAAGCCTGTATCTCTAACCGTTTAGGAGATATCGAAGGTTAAAGTTTTCCAACCTTTCTCCGTCGATATCCAGTCTTCAACCGTCGATATCTCCGCTTCTACTGGGAGTAGAGAGTCGTCCATGTAGTCCAAAATGTAGGGCTTTGAAAGGGCTTTAATTTGGTACCTGTCCGAAGCCTGTATCTCTAACCGTTTAGGAGATATCGAAGGTTAAAGTTTTCCAACCTTTCTCCGTCGATATCTCCGCTTCTACTGGGAGTAGAGAGTCGTCCATGTAGTGCAAAATGTAGGGTTTTGAAAGGGCTTTAATTTGGTACCTGTCCGAAGCCTGTATCTCTAACCGTTTAGGAGATATCGAAGGTTAAAGTTTTCCAACCTTTCTCCGTCGATATCCAGTCTTCATCCGTCGATATCTCCGCTTCTACTGGGAGTAGAGGGTCGTCCATGTAGTCCAAATGTAGGGTTTTGAAAGGGCTTTAATTTGGTACCTGTCCGAAGCCTGTATCTCTACCGTTTAGGAGATATCGAAGGTTAAAGTTTTCCAACCTTTCTCCGTCGATATCTCCGCTTCTACTGGAAGTAGAGTGTCGTACATGTAGTGCAAAATGTAGGGTTTTGAAAGGGCTTTAATTTGGTACCTGTCCGAAGCCTGTATCTCTAACCGTTTAGGAGATATCGAAGGTTAAAGTTTTCCAACCTTTTCCCTCTCCGTCGATATCTCCGCTTCTACTGGGAGTAGAGAGTCGTCCATGTAGTGCAAAATGTAGGGTTTTCAAAGGGCTTTAATTTGGTACCTGTCCGAAGCCTGTATCTCTAACCGTTTAGGAGATATCGAAAGTTAAAGTTTTCCAACCTTTCTCGGTCGATATCTCCGCTTCTACTGGGAGTAGAGTGTCGTCCATGTAGTGCAAAATGTAGGGTTTTGAAAGGGCTTTAATTTGGTACCTGTCCGAAGCCTGTATCACTAACCGTTTAGGAGAAATCGAAGGTTAAAGTTTTCCAACCTTTCTCCGTCGATATCCATCCTTCATCCGTCGATATCTGCGCTTCTACTGGGAGTAGAGGGTCGTCCATGTAGTCCAAAATGTAGGGTTTTGAAAGGGCTTTAATTTGGTACCTGTCCGAAGCCTGTATCTCTAACCGTTTAGGAGATATCGAAGGTTAAAGTTTTCCAACCTTTCTCCGTCGATATCTCCGCTTCTACTGGGAGTAGAGGTCGTCCATGTAGTGCAAAATGTAGGGTTTTGAAAGGGCTTTAATTTGGTACCTGTCCGAAGCCTGTATCTCTAACCGTTTTAGGAGATATCGAAGGTTAAAGTTTTCCAACCTTTCTCCGTCGATATCCATCCTTCATCCGTCGATATCTCCGCTTCTACTGGGAGTAGAGGGTCGTCCATGTAGTCCAAAATGTAGGGTTTTGAAAGGGCTTAATTTGGTACCTGTCCGAAGCCTGTATCTCTAACCGTTTAGGAGATATCGAAGGTTAAAATTTTCCAACCTTTCTCCGTCGATATCCAGTCTTCATCCGTCGATATCTCCGCTTCTACTGGGAGTAGAGAGTCGTCCATGTAGTCCAAAATGTAGGGTTTTGAAAGGGCTTTAATTTGGTACCTGTCCGAAGCCTGTATCTCTAACCGTTTAGGAGATATCGAAGGTTAAAGTTTTCCAACCTTTCTCCGTCGATATCTCCGCTTCTACTGGGAGTAGAGAGTCGTCCATGTAGTCCAAAATGTAGGGTTTTGAAAGGGCTTTAATTTGGTACCTGTCCGAAGCCTGTATCTCTAACCGTTTAGGAGATATCGAAGGTTAAAGTTTTCCAACCTTTCTCCGTCGATATCCAGCCTTCATCCGTCGATATCTCCGCTTCTACTGGGAGTAGAAGGTCGTCCATGTAGTCCAAAATGTAGGGTTTTGAAAGGGCTTTAATTTGGTACCTGTCCGAAGCCTGTATCTCTAACCGTTTAGGAGATATCGAAGGTTAAAGTTTTCCAACCTTTCTCCGTCGATATCTCCGCTTCTACTGGGAGTAGAGAGTCGTCCATGTAGTCCAAAATGTAGGGTTTTGAAAGGGCTTTAATTTGGTACCTGTCCGAAGCCTGTATCTCTAACCGTTTAGGAGATATCGAAGGTTAAAGTTTTCCAACCTTTCTCCGTCGATATCCAGCCTTCATCCGTCGATATCTCCGCTTCTACTGGGAGTAGAGTCGTCCATGTAGTCCAAAATGTAGGGTTTTGAAAGGGCTTTAATTTGGTACCTGTCCGAAGCCTGTATCTCTAACCGTTTAGGAGATATCGAAGGTTAAAGTTTTCCAAGCTTTCTCCGTTGATATCTCCGCTTCTACTGGGAGTAGAGGTCGTCCATGTAGTCCAAAATGTAGGGTTTTGAAAGGGCTTTAATTTGGTACCTGTCCGAAGCCTGTATCTCTAACCGTTTAGGAGATATCGAAGGTTAAAGTTTTCCAACCTTTCTCCGTCGATATCCAGCCTTCATCCGTCGATATCTCCGCTTCTACTGGGAGTAGAGGTCGTCCATGTAGTCCAAAATGTAGGGTTTTGAAAGGGCTTTAATTTGGTACCTGTCCGAAGCCTGTATCTCTAACCGTTTAGGAGATATCGAAGGTTAAAGTTTTCCAACCTTTCTCCGTCGATATCCAGCTTCATCCGTCGATATCTCCGCTTCTACTGGGAGTAGAGAGTCGTCCATGTAGTCCAAAATGTAGGGTTTTGAAAGGGCTTTAATTTGGTACCTGTCCGAAGCCTGTATCTCTAACCGTTTAGGAGATATCGAAGGTTAAAGTTTTCCAACCTTTCTCCGTCGATATCTCCGCTTCTACTGGGTAGAGAGTCGTCCATGTAGTCCAAAATGTAGGGTTTTGAAAGGGCTTTAATTTGGTACCTGTCCGAAGCCTGTATCTCTAACCGTTTAGGAGATATATGAAGTAAAGTTTTTCCAACCTTTCTCCGTCGATATCCAGCCTTCATCCGTCGATATCTCCGCTTCTATTGGGAGTAGAGGGTCGTCCATGTAGTCCAAAATGTAGGGTTTTGAAAGGGCTTTAATTTGGTACCTGTCCGAAGCCTGTATCTCTAACCGTTTAGGAGATATCGAAGGTTAAAGTTTTCCAACCTTTCTCCGTCGATATCCAGCCTTCATCCGTCGATATCTCCGCTTCTACTGGGAGTAGAGAGTCGTCCATGTAGTCCAAAATGTAGGGTTTTGAAAGGGCTTTAATTTGGTACCTGTCCGAAGCCTGTATCTCTAACCGTTTAGGAGATATCGAAGGTTAAAGTTTTCCAACCTTTCTCCGTCGATATCTCCGCTTCTACTGGGAGTAGAGGTCGTCCATGTAGTCCAAAATGTAGGGTTTTGAAAGGGCTTTAATTTGGTACCTGTCCGAAGCCTGTATCTCTAACCGTTTAGGAGATATCGAAGGTTAAAGTTTTCCAACCTTTCTCCGTCGATATCCAGCCTTCATCCGTCGATATCTCCGCTTCTACTGGGAGTAGAGGGTCGTCCATGTAGTCCAAAATGTAGGGTTTTGAAAGGGCTTTAATTTGGTACCTGTCCGAAGCCTGTATCTCTAACCGTTTAGGAGATATCGAAGGTTAAAGTTTTCCAACCTTTCTCCGTCGATATCTCCGCTTCTACTGGGAGTAGAGAGTCGTCCATGTAGTCCAAAATGTAGGGTTTTGAAAGGGCTTTAATTTGGTACCTGTCCGAAGCCTGTATCTCTAACCGTTTAGGAGATATCGAAGGTTAAAGTTTTCCAACCTTTCTCCGTCGATATCCAGCCTTCATCCGTCGATATCTCCGCTTCTACTGGGAGTAGAGGTCGTCCATGTAGTCCAAAATGTAGGGTTTTGAAAGGGCTTTAATTTGGTACCTGTCCGAAGCCTGTATCTCTAACCGTTTAGGAGATATCGAAGGTTAAAGTTTTCCAACCTTTCTCCGTCGATATCCAGCCTTCATCCGTCGATATCTCCGCTTCTATGGGAGTAGAGAGTCGTCCATGTAGTCCAAAATGTAGGGTTTTGAAAGGGCTTTAATTTGGTACCTGTCCGAAGCCTGTATCTCTAACCGTTTAGGAGATATCGAAGGTTAAAGTTTTCCAACCTTTCTCCGTCGATATCTCCGCTTCTACTGGGAGTAGAGAGTCGTCCATGTAGGTCAAAATGTAGGGTTTTGAAAGGGCTTTAATTTGGTACCTGTCCGAAGCCTGTATCTCTAACCGTTTAGGAGATATCGAAGGTTAAAGTTTTCAACCTTTCTCCGTCGATATCCAGCCTTCATCCGTCGATATCTCCGCTTCTACTGGGAGTAGAGAGTCGTCCATGTAGTCCAAAATGTAGGGTTTTGAAAGGGCTTTAATTTGGTACCTGTCCGAAGCCTGTATCTCTAACCGTTTAGGAGATATCGAAGGTTAAAGTTTTCCAACCTTTCTCCGTCGATATCCAGCCTTCATCCGTCGATATCTCCGCTTCTACTGGGAGTAGAGAGTCGTCCATGTAGTCCAAAATGTAGGGTTTTGAAAGGGCTTTAATTTGGTACCTGTCCGAAGCCTGTATCTCTAACCGTTTAGGAGATATCGAAGGTTAAAGTTTTTCCACCTTTCTCCGTCGATATCTCCGCTTCTACTGGGAGTAGAGGTCGTCATGTAGTCCAAAATGTAGGGTTTTGAAAGGGCTTTAATTTGGTACCTGTCCGAAGCCTGTATCTCTAACCGTTTAGGAGATATCGAAGGTTAAAGTTTTCCAACCTTTCTCCGTCGATATCCAGCCTTCATCCGTCGATATCTCCGCTTCTACTGGGAGTAGAGGGTCGTCCATGTAGTCCAAAATGTAGGGTTTTGAAAGGGCTTTAATTTGGTACCTGTCCGAAGCCTGTATCTCTAACCGTTTAGGAGATATCGAAGGTTAAAGTTTTCCAACCTTTCTCCGTCGATATCTCCGCTTCTACTGGGAGTAGAGGGTCGTCCATGTAGTCCAAAATGTAGGGTTTTGAAAGGGCTTTAATTTGGTACCTGTCCGAAGCCTGTATCTCTAACCGTTTAGGAGATATCGAAGGTTAAAGTTTTTTCTCATAACCTTCATCCGTCGATATCTCCGCTTCTATGGGGAGTAGAGGGTCGTCCATGTAGTCCAAAATGTAGGGTTTTGAAAGGGCTTTAATTTGGTACCTGTCCGAAGCCTGTATCTCTAACCGTTTAGGAGATATCGAAGGTTAAAGTTTTCCAACCTTTCTCCGTCGATATCCAGCCTTCATCCGTCGATATCTCCGCTTCTACTGGGAGTAGAGAGTCGTCATGTAGTCCAAAATGTAGGGTTTTGAAAGGGCTTTAATTTGGTACCTGTCCGAAGCCTGTATCTCTAACCGTTTAGGAGATATCGAAGGTTAAAGTTTTCCAACCTTTCTCCGTCGATATCCAGCCTTCATCGTCGATATCTCCGCTTCTACTGGGAGTA
>NW_020230178.1:0-68573 GCF_003227715.2 Harpegnathos saltator | reverse complement strand
CTCAAACTGGTCTTGATTAATTGTTTCTTTCTCAATTGTTGAATCTGGTTTATCTGATTTAAATTGATCATCTTGATATCTTATTAAATTGTTAAGTATTTGTAAAAGATTTTGTGGTATGTCTGTTGTCAAATGGGAAAAATTTGGATTATTTAAGTCATTATTTTGTTCTGCTGGTTCCTCGTTTATTTCTGAAGTTTCTGTATTCTGATTAAAATATTCTTCTGAAATTAAAGGCTCTATTTGATTATTTAATTGTTCCTGATTGTCTGTTTCATTATTATGTATTTCTGCCTGAACTATATGTCTTGTGAATGGTGGTTCGTTTAATTCCCTTTTGTAAATGGAAAGCATTCTCCTTCTGATTTTTCTGAGTTACGTGTTGTCATATGTTTCATCTCAGGTTCTGGTTCCTCAATCATTGAGCCTGTCCGTGATGAATTTTTCAGTGGTCTTGGATTTGCATTTCTTTGCCTTGATTCTTCGTCAGATGAACATTCTTGTATTTCATCGTACATAGGATTCATAGGATAAACAGGTCTGGGAGGATTCCGGGATAGAGCGTCAGCATTTAAATTGACTTTTCCTGGTTTATATATTATTTCATAATTATATTCAGCTAATTTAATTCTCCATCTTATTAAACGTGAACTTGGGTCTTTTACTTTATTTAACCAAGTCAATGGTTTATGATCAGTTACCAAAATAAATTTTTTTCCGTAAAGATAAGGTCGAAAATGTTGCACAGCATATATAATTACTAATAGTTCTTTTTCTATTGTTGAATAATTTTTCTCTGCGTCATTTAATACTCGTGAGGCATAGCTTATTGGTCGATCTTTTCCTATTTGTCCTTGACTTAAGACCGCACCTATTGCTGTTCCTGATGCATCTGTTGTTAAAAGGAAGGGTGTGGTAAATCAGGATATTGCAATACTGGTTCTTGACAAAGAGCGTTTTTTAATAATTCAAATGAATTTTGTTCCTTTTCTTTCCATTTGTATTCAACTTCTTTTTTTAACAAATTGGTTAATGGTTTAGCGATTTTTGAAAATCCTTCTATAAATCTTCGATAATACCCAGCTAGACCAAGAAATTGTTTAATATTTTTGACATTTTGTGGAACTGGAAAGTTTTTAACGGCTTCCACTTTTGTTGGGTCTGGGCGAACCCCTTCTTGTCCAATTATATGTCCTAAATAAGTTACTTCTTTTCGTAGAAATTCACATTTGTCTGGTTGTAATTTCAAATTTCGTAGCCTTTCGTAGTCGGTCGATTAATTTTTCTAATTTTATTGCATGTTCTGTTAATGAGCTTGAATATAATACTATGTCATCTAAATATACAAAAATTTCATTTCCCTGCATTCCGCTAAGTATTATATCCATTAGTCGCTGAAAAGTTGCAGGTGCATTTTTAAGTCCAAAAGGCATTCTATCAAACTCGTAATGACCATGTGGGTTCGAAAAAGCAGTTTTATGACTATCATTTGGATGCATTTGTATTTGGTGAAAACCTGAGGCAAGGTCAAATACCGAAAAATATTTTACTCCTCCTAATTGGTCAAGTATCTCTGTTATGTTTGGAAGAGGATATGCGTCGCCTATCGTCTTGTCGTTTAGTTTACGAAAATCTAACACCATTCTTCAGCGTTTATGACCGTCCGCGCCTGCCCTTTTAGGTACTATCCACACTGGCGTATTATATGGTGAATTAGATGGTTTAATTATTTCTTGACTTAAAAGTTCATCAACTTGTTTATTTATTTCTTCCTTTTGGATTACTGGAAATCGATATTGTCTTATATTTATTGGTGCTTCGTCTGTGGTTACTATTCGATGTTGTAATGCATTTGTATGTTCTAGCTTTTCTCCGGGTAGATGAAAACAATCGGCACCCTTTTTAATTAAATTTTCAATTCTCGCTCTTCGTTATTTAGATGTTTTAGATTTAGTAATTCAATTATTTTGCCTTTTCTAGTGTCATGTTATATACAGTAGCAAGAGTTTATATTTTCATCTGAGTTAGGAATTGAATTTCTTTTTGTCTCTAAGATTGAGTGTGATTCTGATTCTTGAGTTTGATTATTTTTTGTTTCGAATTCACACACTTTTATTGTTGGTACATATATTTTGTGATCTTCTTCTGTAGTATTTATGGCTTTCAGATATGCTTTCCCGTTTTGAACTGTAACTAGGGCATTACCTAAATAAATTCCTTTGCTTACAGTTAGTTGTGGTACATATCCTTCTTTTAATTCTGGATTAGCAATGTTTATGTAAATTTGAAAAATTGATCTTGCAAGAATTGTTAAAGTTTCTTCTAGATCTTCTTTGGGCTCAAATGGTATAACAATGTTGTCCCATTCTAGACGATTTTCTTGATAATTGACATTAACTTGGAATTGCTTAAAAAAGTCTGATCCTAAGATCCCATCCTGCGGTATAGGAAAGTTATCTTCCACTAAATGAAAAGAGACTGGACATCCTAAGATATCTATCAGTGCCAGCCCTAAGGTGGTCACGTGATGTGTCGTAATTCCATTCAGTTTTAGAATTTTATTCCTATTTACCCAGATGTCTGATTCTAAGCAACCTTGTTTAATTAAGTTCGGCCCTGATCCACTGTCTACAAGAAACTTTAAGTCCCCCTTTAAGTGTGTGCCTGCTAGTTTTACTGTTGGTACTTCTTCTACCTTTGCCAAATTTACTGTTCTAAATTTTGCGTAGTTTCCTCTGCGGTAATTACTCGTGAGGGGCGCATATTCGTTCTTCCCGAAATTGCCCCAGTCCTTTCGGGAGGATATTGGTTTCCCTGATTAAATTGATAAAATTGATTTTGATTAATTCTATTATTATATTCTTTTTTCCGACATTCTTCAATTTTATGACCAAATTTTTTGCAATAATTACATATAATTGAATTTGATTGATTTAATTGTGCAGCGGAAGTTGAAGGCTGATTAAAATAATTGTTTCTTTGATAAGAACCAGTGTTTTGAAGAGGATTTGGATGTCTTGGTTGAGGGTTTTGGAAAAAATTTGTATGTCTTGGTTGAAGGTTTTGAAGGAAATTTGGATATCTTGGTTGTGAGTTTTGAGGAAAATTTGAATATCTTGAGTTGGGTTGAGAGTTTCGTGATTCTTGTCCGACATTTGTATAATTTCGTTTATTGTTTCCAGAAAGCCTTTCTTGATTTCTTTGTATTTCTCTACATCGATCAGCTGTATGACCCCGTTTTTGACAGTATTGACATATCTCTGTTGCGCCTATATATCGCGACCAAGCATGCTTCTGTGTGTTATTCTCAGCTAACACTACTCGACGAATCATGTTTATGGTTTCAAGTTCTTTTTCCGCGTCTATTGCTCGGCTTTCTATTTCGTCAAATGTTCCTTCTCTAGATATGGTTAACTCTTTATTTAGTCCTCTTAAAAAGCTTGTTTTCAAATGTGCTTCAATTGAATTTTGAAATTCAGCACTGATATTTCCAATTTCTCTCTTTTGTGCATCTAATATTCTTTTTCCTAATTCCCGAACACAGTTTGTATACGTAGTTACTTGTTCATCTTTTTTTTGATATACATAAGTTAAACGTCCCTGAGCTTCATAAACTGTTTCTCTGGGACCATATTTAGCTCTTAAAAATTCTATTAATTCGCGCATATTGTTAAACGTTCGGCCGAGTATTGATCGATGTGCATCTCCTTTTAATTTATTTCTTACTGCTCGTATTAAAATATTTTCTTGAGTTGGTGCAATCATACTTAAAGCTTCTTCGCATCCCTCGACAAAATATACGAACGGTATATTTCCTCCATCATAGGTAGGCACAGCTTCGAGCGCGTCTCTTATTGAGAAATGAATCAGATTACCTTCCGCCAAGAGTCCCATTCCCTGATTTCCAATTTGCTGTTGTTGCAAACGCTCGATCGCTCTTTGTTGTTCAGTTAAGGTTCTCATTAATTCGTTGACATCCATGTTAGCTTGCATGTTGCCTTGCTTCTGCTTCACTACTAGGTTCTGGTGGAGGACTTCGTGTCAGGTTTGGCATTTATTGTTCTTAGTCACTATCACTCACTTTCTTTTCACACAATCCTTTGACTATCCCACCGCTGTCACCAAAAATATGTGTCACGACGTGAAACGTAAATGTATGTAAGTTACTCCTTTTTGAGGTCAATAGATTTAACTAATTTACCCCGGGACGGACTGGTTTGTGTGAATTATGTTTTAACTCGGAACGAAGAAGGATCTTTAGGATTTAATCTGAGGAGACAAATATTTAAGTATCAAATCTTTAATTACCTTTTACAATTGAGAGTCAATAGATCAGCGTTTTAAGAATATTTTTTATATGTGTTATAGTCATGAAATACAAGAATGTGTAAGTGAATGAATGGTATGGAATGAATCTTTCTGAATGAATGAACGACAACCGAATCAATGAATCAATCTCTCTCCACTGGTCTGCGCGTCGCTTTTTATAGGCAGGTAGTGAGATACCCCCGCGCGGGTTCTTACCACCTTATTAGTAGTAGGGGAAGGATGTTTTCCATGATATAAGAGTGATAATCAATAATCGTGGTTATGATATTTGTTATCTACCCATTGTTCTTTATATCTTCTCCGATGAAGAAGCATTCGGTGTTGTATTTATTACGTCTAGACTGAGGATCATTTGGCCAAAATATCCGGTCTAAACGTTATTGTCGAATTGATTTTATGATTGAATTTATATTGTTTAAAGTTAAATATTGTTTAAAGTTACGTGGACGTAACAAACGATAATGTGTACAGTTACGGATATAATGGATTTGCGGAAACCATCGGTTCTTCGTAGACCTGTGCGATGCAGTCCAAGATTATACACGCTGCGCATGCGGTCATCAGTGCAAAGGCGTGCGTGCAGCATTTATTGTCGCGGTAATAATATCCCTAATTTGCACGTCTATCCATATCTGTATCCGCCGAGCGAATGTGTGAAAATCACGTTTTCACCGCGAAAACGCGGACGATTGTCTGCCACAGCTGGCAAGAACGACAAAATTCTCAATCTGTCCAAACATACGCGGTAGAAAATATTGCGCTAAAATATTTGAATGTGTGTGTGTGTGGATTATATATCAATAAATACAAGAATGTAATCAATAAATACAAGATTTTTTTTTCATACAAGTGTGCAGTTTATTTATAATAAAGCGAATAATACGAAGTGTGCATGAGACAGATCTGTGAAATGTTTCCCTCGATATTCTCGCCCCTCTTGCTTGTTGCGATTTTCATCATCGCTGTCTTCGCATGGATGCTGAGCCTTTTACACAAATATAGGCTTTCCCAGTGCGAAACAGATCGTCTTATAATATCTGCAGAGCGATTGCACAGAGCTGTATTTTCAAGCGTGATCGTCGACGGCGTTTCTCCGCTAGTTTCAACAGCGGCGAATGACAATGGTGACAGTGGTGCTGCTGACTCTCGTAGTCGTCGTAGCAGCACCAGACGGCAATGGTACGAACGATTCGTAGGGCTGGATATTAGCGGAAAAGTTCATCCTGTGTACGATTTCGATTTGAATTTGGTTCGATTCCTGTGCGTTGTCGATGATCGTGGAATCGTAGAGGCTGCTCCAGCTGAATCCATTCCTGATCCCGCGACGTATCATTCGCGTTTCACCGGTGACGGATCGCTGCTCGCAGTTCGTCGCGCGGACTTGTTCTCTCTGGACGATCGAGTACCCAAGGATGCGTTTTCTCTCGCACGTCTTATCGGTGGATGGGTCTATGTCTCAAAGGTCGACGATTCGACCGTTGCCATTCGAATCGAATCGTCCACAGAAGCAGTATGCATACGCTTGCCGACTCGCGTGAAGATAGAGTTCCTTCCAAGCGCAATGAAATCGTATGGCAGCAGCATCAATATTCGCTTTGTTCGTCAGAGTCCGTGTTCCATAGCGATCAGAGACGACATCGAAGATCTGATCGCGCGCCCAGTTCTTTACGGTGATTATGTAGATATTACGCACGACAGATTGAGCCGAATCGTTTCGAACGTGTGCCTCAATCCAGTGAACGATATCGCATAGAGGTCAAAGATCTGGAATGGCTTTGTCGCGACGAATACGACGATGAACCGGCTCTTCGAGTATTCAACGAATGGGTAGGGTAGGTGAGGTGTTGCATTTCGCGACGGTGCTTTGCCTGGCTATATCACTACGACCACCACTGCGTTGTCGAACGGTACGTTTATTGCCAGGCATCGGTGACTGCTGCTCCGGCTCTAGCTGTTTGTCCGTGTTCCTGCGACTGCGTTTGGCCGCGGTGATGGTGGTGGTGCCGGCCCGAGAGTTTCCATCAGATAAAGCTGCTTGAGCCTCCGTTATAGCATCGGCTAAACGGTCGTATAAATTTGTTATGTCGTTGCCCAAGACCTGGCCGCTGCGTCGTAACTTTTCCGTATTCAGACATGAGACGACTGTGTAGGCAATCGCGCGAAGCGACTCGTACGTATCGAGCGATGTTCGATGCCACAAGGCTCGCAACAGCTCATGCGCATTCTCGTTGCGCAGTATGACGTTCGCGCGTAGCTTCTCGATAATATCCACGACTGTAGCGATTCGATCGCAATTACAGTGCGTCATGAACGATTTGTATGTTTCGTAGAGAACAGTTAGCGATTGACTTGACAATACATTGAACACCAATCGATCGAGCGGGCAATGCAACGGATAGCTGATCATGCCGAACATGACGCTGACAACGCGCGGCTTCTCGTATGGGGTTGTCGAAATGCGCCACTGGCGACCATACGTCAGCGTTTCATACAATATCGTGACATCTGGATCGCTTCCGACGTGGCCAAGTATCTTGCGGATTTCCATCAAAACCCGCGGCGATAGCCCAATAATTTTACTATAAGCTCTCTCGCTGTGTTAATTATGGAATCCAGCCAAGCAATCTCGTCGAACGAGTCTTTGTGGTCATCGGATGACGGTGCCGGCGGCGGCGGCGACGGCGATAGCGGTGGCGACGACGGTGACGTTTCATCGTCCGAAGTATCGGCAATTTCTGCAGCAGCGGTGGCGGCTGCTACCTTGGAGTTACCGCCGCCGGCGTTACTGCCTCTACCGAACATCGAGGCCAAGAACGACGAGGAGCCACTAGATGATATAACGGTCGACAATGTCGACAATTATGGGATGACGACGAACAGTGCTTTAAATAGTGACAGTGACGCTCACGATGACACTTACGACAACGATAACATTCACGACGAATTAGCACGAAATGATTCTGGGAAAAATGTTAAACGATTCAACCTGCGCTCGTTCACGTTGTTCAACTCCACGATACCTTGTGCTCGATGTTGCTTTCCGTTTAAAACAAACATATCTTGCGTGTTCCGTAGAAAAAATCGCACACGATGTAGCTCCATTAGCTCCAATTTGAACGAATCTAGAAATTCCAGCATTTTGAACGCTGCTGCCGCTACTGCTACCACGACGTCGGCATCCGGGCAAGAAAGCGACGACAGCAGCGCGGACGGGCTCGAGTTTACCCTACGGTTTTTCGGTTCTACCGAGACGAGGAAGAAACAGGGCGGTAGACGCAAAGCTTCACTCTTGCACTGAATCAGTCGCAGACGTGTATCGTCGCGAGCGGCGCAAAAACGACAAAACGCCAGCGAGATCAATGTCAATTTGTTCGCCCGATGCTGTTCTTCAAAACATGAATGACAATGAAGACTATTCTTCTCTTCTGAAACAACCGTTCGTGTCGCGCAAAATGCTATGCTTGGACGGTCGAATAGGACAGCACTGGTGCGAGCAAAACAACGCGCCTATGGCAAACAGTCCGGTCGATGCGTTGCTGCGTGTGCTACCATTACACGCGTAGACATGAACACGTACGTCTTTGAGTGTCACGAACGACGGCGGTCACTAACGAGCGCCGACGACTCTCGTCGTTACAACTTGTTCTCATTCTGGTACCGCGCTATTGCTGCGTCTCGTCTCTATGGTTATGCAAGATGTACAACAGCGAGGTTTGAATGCTAAGCACGTTAGAGCAGCCGGGGCCGACCGATTCCATGGCGAAAACGAGAACGGTGACGGTGGTAGTTCCACCACGACAACAAACGCCGCGGCATCATCGTACATTGGTTTGAACAGAAGCTGTTCTCAGCGACGTACCATCGAGATATGCTGCATCGTGAACACCCCGAAACACGACGAAAGTGATTTGGTGCAACTTCGGAATTCGAGCCTCGGCTTTGAAGTGGTTGCGAGCGGAAAGTCACGAGCCATCGTTCGTTTTACAATGGATCGTCGTGGAATCGCGGCAACGCTCGCTCGTTTGCGCAAATTGCCTCGATTGATATTTGTCAGCTACAAAAATCTCATGTATCGCGGTATCATTGCGGCCGCCGCCTCTGCTGCTCGCAATACCACGGCGGCGGCTGACGAGCTTTCACGCAGGCTATTGTACGTAGCAAACTTTACGGCCTATCACGCGTATCACGAGAGCGAAGGCACTTTCGACGAACAGCAATTTGGGAACAAGCGGAGGCACATGCATTCTTTGCTCTTTCTCTTGGCTATTGTTAACGCTGAAATGCTACGCGTTAGCAACGGTCGCAATCTCAACTTGGCGCTCAATATGCAGAGTATCGGTAAAGCGTACAACGATGCCGGTTACCATATGTTTGCAGAAAACAGCATTCAACAAATTTGTAAAATCCGCAGGGGCACCGAAGCAGCCACCTTTGCGACTCGCGGACATCAAGTCGATCGATACTTTGGGCAAAGTGTCTCGCGTAGGCACCAATGCGGTGCGGCTGAGACGGCACTTGTGCGATTGCCGGAGTGACAAGGTATCATCAGTCGAGCAGCGCTCGCCCGCTCACTCGTTATCGTTTGAACACCACGACCATGTAGGTGGTAGGCGACTGTAAGAGATAGCGTGATGAGGGAACAAACGCGAGCGAGGAATAAACATGAATCGTCCACGCGACGCCAAGGGGAAGTTTCTGCCACTGAACAAGGGCGATGACGGCTGTCGTGATTGCAGCAAACGCCGCGGTGTAACAATGAAAAAACACAGGTGTCGGAAGCGTCGTCGCGTTGATAGAGGAGTGGGCGCTCCGCGTAAATCGGAAACATTTGTACGAAATCCCACGGAAGCATTCGCCGACGTAGATCCGTATCGACGACCGACGAAAAATCTCACGTCCACACGCGTCCCGAAGACATCGGCGCAAGAGCGAAGCAAACTCGTTGATCTACGAGGACGCAAATGCTATGTGGACGGCATGTGCGAAATAGCCATCGACACCAAGGCCGAGGGACGACGACTGCAGTATGCACTGCATGAAAATATCAAAGCGGGCGAATCACAATTGCCGCACGCACCGCTGCCGCTGCCCAAACGTCGTCGTCGTCGTCAAGTCTAGTACGACGATGATGTCGAAAGTGGAAGACTTTGCGACTACTGTAAGTGACAGATGCAAGAGATACGATGAAAATGATGTTATTCACTATCGTTGTTGTTGTTGTTGTGTACCAACATGTAGTGACGGAATGAAAATAAAAAATTTATGCATCTTTCATAATTTTTTCCATCTTCCCCTTTCCGTTCGTTCATTTCTTCGCTTACGCGTTGAATTCGTTCTCAAGAGCGACAATCATACGAATATTTTCGAGCAATGCAGCTCACGCGGCTCGTTACCGCGCGCGCGGTTTCTCAACACGAACGTTCGCGCTCCTGTGTAACCAAATAACAGCGTGGCGACATCGTCGGATCATACAGAATGTCTTAAAAATACAGGAACCCACAGATAACTTTGCAAGATCAAGTTTTCATGAAAAACTCTACATAAAAAAGTTGTAGAATATCGAGTAATGGACTTGATAGCGACCTTGAATATAATCTTGGCCATGACTTTCAAGATTATTTGGCGGTCAACTTGAAAAATTTAAATGGGATCCCCCCTATCTTTTATTACACTTTTTTTCTACCAATTAATTTGAACAACTTTTGTCTGCAACAGTTTTTCATTTGCCTAATATTTTTCTAGATATTGAAGGAAAACTTGAAAACTTTTTCCCATATTTAACTTACGATATCTCGCTGACTATTTGTCGGAAGAAAAAGTGGTACTAGACTTTCTTGCTTTATTTAGCCTCAAGAATATATTGCTACGATATCGCCCTTTTTTATCGCCACTTTTGTTAACTTACTGACTTTTGAA
The DNA here is from genome assembly GCF_003227715.2 of Harpegnathos saltator. NCBI lineage: Eukaryota > Metazoa > Arthropoda > Insecta > Hymenoptera > Formicidae > Harpegnathos > Harpegnathos saltator. The sequence goes on along the minus strand of NW_020230178.1, from coordinate 58,328 downwards.
CATTTCAAAATTATCAAATTTTCACAAAAATAAGGGCACTATTGTACAATAGTACCGGCGCGCGCCTGGAAAGGCTAGATACGTACCGAAAAATTGTACCAGCTGTACAGTAGAGAGGGAAGCTTTGCTTGTTCATTGGTCGAAAATCAAAGTGGTGAGGGAAATTCAACCAATCAAGTACATTGTACCCCCACCACAACACCAAACGGCGACTTTAACGAAACGCTGCGCGAAGTGTTACTGTTGTGACCAGGATTGCGATTTGACGATTTTTAATACATTTCTCGCATGTAGCGAGGAAAACGAACAATGCGAGGGATGCCCGTCAGTCTTGTTGAAACAAGATTTTCGGATTTTTTCCAAGATTCGAGAGAAAACAAACGACACGAGAGATACACGTCAGTCTTGCCAAATCGAGGTTTTCGAATTTTTCCCAAGATTCTGGAGAAAACGAACGATTCGGGAGATGCACGTCTGCCTTGTCGAATCGAGGTCTTCGTCTGTTTTGCAAGAAGGGGGGGGGGGGGAACGAGCAATACACGAGATGCCCGTCAGCCTTGCCGAGTCGAGGCTTTCGGATCTTTTCTAAGAGTCAGGAGAAAACGAACGATTCGAGAGATGCACGTCAGCCTTGCCGAATCAAGGTTTTCGGATTTTTTCCAAAATTCGAGAAAAAACAAACGATGCGAGAGATGCCCGTCTGCCTTGCCGAATCGAGGTTTTCAGATTTTTTTCATGAGTCGGGAGAAAAAGAACGATTCGAGAAATGCACGTCTGCCTTGGCGAATCGAGGTGTTAGTTTTTTCCAAAATTCGGGAGAAAACGAGCGAATCGAGAGATGTCCGTCTGCCTTGCCGAATCGAGGTTTTCGCATCTTTTGCAAGAAGGGGGGATCAAACGAACGATGCGAAAGATGCACGTTAGTCTTGCCGAGACGAGGTTCTCGGATTTTTTCCAAGAGTCGGGAGAAAACGAACGATTCGAGAGATGCACATCTGCCTTGCCGAATCGAGGTTTCCGTATTTTTCCTAAAGGAGGGTGAAAAGGAGAGCGATGCGAGAGATGCATGTCAGCCTTCCCGACTCGAGCTGTTTGTTATCTTCCCTAGAGAAGGGAGCAAACGAACGATGCGAAAGACGTAGATCAGCCTTGCCGAATCGAGGTTTTCGAAGAGGGGGGGGGGGGATGAATCAAACGATGCGAGAGATGCCCGTCCGCCTTGCTGAGTCGAGGAATCTGTTTTTTTCCGAAGAGGGGGGATGAAGCGAACGATGCGAGAGATGCCCGTCAGCCCTGCTCAGTCGAGGTGTCTGTTTTTTTTCGAAGGGGGGAGGGGGGATGAAGCGAACGATGCAAGAGATACCCGTCTGCCTTGCTGAGTTGAGGTTTTCGAATTTTTATCAAGATTCGGGAGAAAACGTGCGAATCGAGTTACTCGTCTGCCTTGCCAAGTCGAGGTTTTCGAATTTTTTCCAAGAATCGTGAGAAAACGAACGAATCGAGAGATGCACGTCTTCCTTGCCGACTCGAAGTGTTCGTTATCTTTCCTAAAGGGGGGATAAAACGAAGGATGCGAGAGATGTACGTCAGACTTGTCGACTCGAGGTGTTCGTTATCTTCCCTAGAGCAGGGAGAGAACGAACGATGGGAAATACGCAGGTCAGCCATGTTGAATCGAGGTTTTCGAAGAGAAGGGATGAATCGAACGATGCGAGAGATGCCCGTGTGCCTTGCTGAGTCGAGGTGTCTGTTTTTTTTCAAAGAGGGGGGATGAAATGATCGACGCGAGAGATTCCCGTCTGCCTTGCTGAGCCGAGGTGTCTGTTTTTTCGAAGAAGGGGGGGGGATGAAATGAACAATTCGAGATATGCATGTCTGCCTTGCCGAGTCGAGGTTTTCGAATTTTTTCCAAGATACAGGAGAAAACGATCTATGCGAGAGATGCCCGTTTGCCTTGGCGAATCGAGGTTTTCATATATTTTTCAAGGTTCGGGATAAAAGGAACGAGGTGCTCGTTTTCCTTGCTGAATCGAGGTGATCGTTTTTTTTCTTACAGGGGGGAGAAAACGAGCGAATCGAGAGATGCCCGTTTGCTTTGCCGAATCGAGGTTTTCATATTTTTTTCAAGATACAGGAGAAACAGATCTATGCGAGAGATGCTCGTTTGCCTTGCTGTGTCGTGGTGATCGTTTTTTTCCTACAGGGGGAAGTAAACGAGCGAATCGAGGGATGCCCGTTTGCTTTGCCGAATCGAGGTTTTCATATTTTTTTCAAGATTCGTGAGAAAACGAACGATGCGAGAGATGCTCGTCTGCCTTGCCGTGTCGAGGTGTTCGTTATCTTTCCTAAAGAAGGGAGAAAACGAACGATGCGAGAGACGCACGTAAGCTTTACCGACTCGAGGTGTTCGTTATCTTGCCTTAAGCAAGGGGGAAGTGGGGGGGATGAATCGAACGATGCGAGAGATGCCCATCAGCCCTGTTGAATCGAGGTGTCCGTTTTGTTCCGAGGAGGGGGGATGAGGCGGACGATGCGAGAGATGCTCGTCAGCCCTGCTGAGTCGAGGTGTCTGTTTTTTTTCGAAGAGGGGGGATGAATCGAACGATGCGAGAGATGTATGTCAGCCTTGGCGAATCGAGGTGACAGTTTTTCTTTTCAAAGAGGGAGGATGAATCGAACGATACGAAAGATGTACGTCAGCCTTGGCGAATCGAGGTTTTCGAATTTTTTCCAAGATTCGGGGGAAAACGAACGAGGCGAGAGATGCTCATTTGCCTTGCTGAGTCGAGGTGCCGTTTTTTTCCTACAGGTGGAAGAAAATGATCTATGCGAGAGATGCCCGTCAGCTTTGCCAAAGCAAGCTCTGCATGTTTTTTTCAAAAAGATTTCGATGTAGGATAGAAAACGGACGAGGCGGGAAATGCTCGTCTGCCTTGCCGAATCAAGGTTTTCAGATTTTTTTCAAGATTCGGTAGAAAAAAACGGTCGAAGCAGGAAATGCTCGTCTGCCTTGCTGAGTCGAGATGACCGTTTTTTCCTACAGGGGGAAAAATTATCTGTGCGAGAGATTCCCGTCTGCCTTGCCGAATCGAGGTTTTCATATTTTTTTCAAGATTCGGGTAAAAACGAACGAGGCTCGTTTGCCTTGCTGTGTCGTGGTGATCGTTTTTTTCCTACAAGGGGAAGTAAACGAGCGAATCGAGGGATGCCCGTTTGCTTTGCCGAATCGAGGTTTTCATATTTTTTTCAAGATTCGTGAGAAAACGAACGATGCGAGAGATGCTCGTCTGCCTTGCCGTGTCGAGGTGTTCGTTATCTTTCCTAAAGAAGGGAGAAAACGAACGATGCGAGAGACGCACGTAAGCTTTACCGACTCGAGGTGTTCGTTATCTTGCCTTAAGCAAGGGGGAAGTGGGGGGGATGAATCGAACGATGCGAGAGATGCCCGTCAGCCTTGTTGAATCGAGTTTTTCATATTTTTTTCAAGATTCGGGTAAAAACGGACGAGGCGAGAGATGTTCGTTTGCCTTGCTGAATCGATATGATCGTTATTTTCCTACAGGGAGGAGAAAACGAGCGAATCGAGAGATGCCCGTTTGCTTTGCCGAATCGAGTTTTTCATATTTTTTTCAAGATACAGGAGAAACAGATCTATGCGGGAGATGCTCGTTTGCTTTGCTGAGCGAGGTGATCGCTTTTTTCCTACAGGGGGGAGAAAACGGGCGAATCGAGAGATGCCCGTTTGCCTTGCCGAATCGAAGTTTTCATATTTTTTTCAAGATTCGGATAAATTTCGGTAAAAACGAACAAGGCGAGAGATGCTCGTTTGCCTTGCTGAGTCGAGGTGAACGTTCTTTTCCTACAGGGGGGAGAAAATGATCTATGCGAGAGATTCCCGTCTGCCTTGCCAAAGCAAGCTCTGCATGTTTTTTTCAAAAAGATTTCGATGCAGGATAGAAAACGATCGACGCAAGCGATGCCCTTCTGCTTTGCCGAAGCGAGATTTTTGAATTTTTTCCAAGATTCGGCAGAAAACGAACTATGTGAGAGATGCCTGTCTGCTTTGCCGACTCGAGGTATTAGTTTTTCTTCCTAGAGGGGGGAGGAGAAAGCAAACGATACGAGAGGTGCCCATCAGCTTTGTCGACTCGAGGTGTTCGTTTCTTTCCTAGAGGGGGGGGGGGGAACGGACGATGCGAGAGTTGCCCTTCTGCCTTGCCGAATCGAGGTTTTCGAATTTGTTCCAACATTCGGCAGAGGACGAACGATGCGAGAGACGCACGTCACCTTTGCCGACTCGAGTTGTTCATTATCTTTTCTAAAGGAAGGAGAAAACGAACGATGCGAAAGATGCCCGTCAGTCTTACCGAAACGAGCTATGCATGTTCTTTTTCAAAAAGATTTCGATGCGGGGTAGAAAATGATCGACGCAAGAGGTGCACGTCATTCTTGCCGAATCGAGCTGTTAGTTTTTTCTCAAAGAGATTTGTCGCATTGCGTTAGCTTTCGCTTCGTTCGATCGAGTCGGTCGGCAGCGCGAGATCGTACAAAAAACCACCCGTTCTATATATATTTTCGAAAATACCGGAGTACAGAGCAGTAGCCCCTGGTCCTACTGTACCTCTGACTGCTCTGTACTACGGTACGTACAATAGTACCGGCGCGCGCCTGGAACGGCTAGGTACGTACCGAAAAATTGTACCAGCTGTACAGTAGAGGGGGAAGCTTTGTTTGTTCATTGGTCGAAAATCAAAGTGGTGGGGGAAATTCAACCAATCAAGTACATTGTACCCCCCACCACAGCGCCAATCAGCGACTTTAATGAAACGCTGCGCGAACTGTTACTATTGTGACCAGGATCGCGATATTGGCGATTTTTGATACATTTCTCGCATGTAGCGAGAGAAACGTATGCAACGAAAATATCGGCGATTTCATCCTGTCGAACATGAATCTGGAAACCGGCACGAAAGTACTCTCGAATGCTCTAAGTTGCTTAAACGAACGTCTTTCATTTCGCACATTTCGGTCGGTTTGGAGAGAAATAATATCGATCATCGCCGCGGTAGCAACTGCGACATAATGGAGTTCTCATACAAGAAGCGACCTAGATTATGGTACGTCGGAGATCTTCAGAATTGATACATTTTGAATGTCACATGCGAGTTATATGACAAGCTCGATTGTGACGAGAAAGAAATGTTGAATCATGATTATAGTTTTGCCCCGTATAATGCGAAAATTATTGAGAGCGTTAGAATCCATGAAAGACAAGTTGGACGCGATGACATATTTTCGTCATTGTACGAACGCACTGAAGATTTTTGCGAAAATAACGCGTTTCCTATTATTTCATGCTTGATGATACAATGTTACATATGGGGTGTTTCAGACTAGCCGAGTCACCTAATTTTGTCGTAAACGCGACATTTTAGAGAAAAACATTTCAGACAAAAGTTGTAGGGCTTTAAAGAATCTATTTATTGATGGTATAAATTTGACCTTAGGATGACCTTGAAAAGCCCGGTCGAAATCAACATAAAAATCTTGAACGGTAACCCCAATTTTTTATTACATCGTCTTTTTCAGCCGATTAATTTGAACAACTTTTGTCTAAAACATTTTTTCATTTGCCTAATATTTTTTGAGATATTTCAGGATAACTTATGGACCTTTGGAAATTTCAAAATTCATCAAATTAATCAAAAGTCAGGGCGCTATTATAAAAATATATTCTTGAGACTAAATAGAGCAGGAAAGTCTAGTACCACTTTTTCTTCTGGCAAATAGTTAGCGAGATATCGTGAGTTAAATATTGAAAAAGTTATTAACGTGGAAGGAGGCTGCGAATGGTAGCATAGGCCGGCCATTTATACGGGAGCGCAGGGCAGCCATTTATACGGGAGCGCAGGGCGGCCATTTATACGGGAGCACAGGGCGGCCATTTATACGGGAACGTGAAGCTGAAGAAGTTATCAAGTTTTCCCTGAATATCTCGAAAAATATTAGGCAAATAAAAAAATATTTCAGATAAAAGTTGTTCAAATTAATTAGTGGAAAAAGATGCTGTAATAAAAAATTAGAGTTTCTATTTAAGATTTTAATGTTGATCTTAACTGGGCTTTCAAAGATTATCCCAAGGTAAAATTTATGGCATTGATAAATAAATTCTTTGAAGCGCTACAACTTTTATCTGAAACATTTTTTTCTAAAATGTTGCATTTACTAAAAACCACGGGTGACCCGAGTGGTCTGAGGCAACCGATATATATCAGGTGTGGTAAAAAGAAATCCATTATTTTTCCAATAGATGGCTTTAGTTATCTGTATCTCGCGTTGTATAAGTCCGATCGGGTTCCACTAGATGGCGTTAGAAAGATGAGATTTCGTACTAAAAAAACTTTTCTGACAGTTTTGTGATTAGTTGACTCAGTTTTGTTTGAGCGCGCGTCAAAGATGGACACTAGCAAAGAGAAAATACGCTATATTTTACAGTTTTTCTTCGATAAGGACGAAAACGCAAGCCAGGCGGCTGAAAATGTGAATAGTGTTTATGGTCCTGATACTGTAACAGCCAATCACGCGCAATTTTGGTTTCGTCGATTCTGTTCCGGTAATTTCGATGTCAAAGATGCACCACGCACTGAAAGGCCAATTGTTGAAAATATCGATAAAATCATGGACATTGTCGAGTCCGACCATCATGTAAGCACTGTTTCGATTGCCCAAGAGCTAAAGATTGCACAAAAACCGTTTGGAACCATTTGAATAAGGCTGGATACAAAAAGAAGCTCGATGTATGGGTGCCACACGAGTTAACGCAAAAAAACTTCATGGACCGAATTTCCATCTGCGAATCGCTGCTGAATCGCAACAAAATCGACCCATTTCTGAAGCGGTTGGTCACTGGTGATGAAAAGTGGATCACTTACGACAACGTCAAGTGAAAACGGTCGTGGTCGAATCGCGGTGAGCCGGCGGAAACGGTGGCCAAGCCAGGATTGACGGCCAGGAAGGTTTTGCTGTGCGTTTGGTGGAATTGGCAGGGAATGATCTACTATGAGCTGCTCCCCTACGGCAAAACTCTTAACTCGGAACTGTACTGTCAACAATTGGACCGTCTGAAGGAAGCAATCGCCCAGAAGCGGTCAGCTTTGGCCAATAGGAGAGGAATTGTGTTCCATCAGGACAACGCCAGGCCACACACATCGATAGTGACTCGCCAGAAGCTCCGGGAGCTTGGTTGGGAGGTTCTTATGCATCCACCTTATAGTCCGGACCTGGCACCAAGTGATTACCATCATCTGTTCCTGTCCATGGCGAACAATTTTGCTGGTGAAAAATTCGCTTCAAGAGAGGCTTGTGAAAATCGACTGTCTCAATTTTTTGTCAATAGGGACGAGGGCTTCTATGAGAGAGGCATAATGAAATTACCTTCAAAATGGCAACAAGTTATCGAACAAAACGGCGCATATTTGACCTAAATCGGATCATTCTAACTATGGTAATTAAAGCCTTCAATTTCATGCAAAAATAATGGATTTCTTTTTACTACACCTGATATATACATTCAAACGCAAAAAACCCGGTACACTAAAAATTTGGGAAAAAATTATAAAATTTCAAATGATCATAACTTGGTAAATAATGAAGATACAAATATGCGCAGAAATGTAAAAATGCTCGGCCATTTTTTTCAAAATGGCGGATGATAAAGTGAGAGGATGCAAAATTGATAATCAAAGATCCGTGTTTGCGATGGTGCATGGTGTGCATCAGGTATCGCAGCGTAATGGGACCAAATGCACATGAAAGTATAGAGTGTTATCTTTAAAATGCTACTTACCGAGCTCGATGTGATCATGTTTCACTGAGTTGTTCCAAATTTTGCTAAAAATGCGGTTTTCTTGTTAAATTTGAATAATTCAGTGAATAAGTATCGCATTAAGCGCTATAACGAAGTATTTTAAAGAAAACATTCTATACTTTTAGGTACTTTTCGTCCCATTGAGCTGCGACACTTACTTTGCTCCATGCGCCGTCGCACGCTCGAACCTTTTTTTAGCAACTTTTCATGTTCTCCTTTTTATCACCCGCCATTTTGAAAAAATATCGTTGCGCACAATTTCGATAGATCTTTCGAAAAGTACGGTTTCAAAGCTTTCAAACCGTTTTTGAAATTTGCTGCTAGGAAATTTAGGTGTCGAGATATTCAATTTCGAATTTGCAACAAATGTCGATTCAGCGAGGCTTAAGGGGCTAAGAGGCTCTGCTGTTCGTTTGGCTCTTTCATAATTTCAATAGCCGCGTTCATTATTCTCTATACAATAATTTACACAATTTTGCGAATTGGGAATTTAATTTTTATCAAAAGTTATCATTCTTTACCCTTCAGTTACGCATGATCACTGTGGTATACACTTTAGTTCGCGAAGCTGTCCCTAGCTCTCTACCTTCTCCGTACGATTGGCTATTATGGTACACAGCTTGAATATGCTGTTCAGGATCGCGCCTGAGTTCGCAGTGACCCGGCGCGCGGGATGCCGAGTCGCTGGACGCCACCTGAACGTCGAAATTGCCTGGCGCTCCTAGTCTACGGAGCCGCCGCGACGCGGCGATCTGGGTTGTCGCGCGCGCGAGCCCCTCGGCTCGCACGCGAGTTCGAGCTGCCCAGGGCATATAAGAGCGCCCGCGGAGACGATCAGAGATTGCCTTCGTACAGCTTTTGGCCTTCGTACGGTCCACCGCCGATAGTGGCACTATCTCTTGTACGCTGGACTTCGCGAGTTTGTCAGTACGCCGGGCTTACGTTCTGGCTTGACTGAGATTCTGTCGGTGCGCCGGGCTTTAACGCCTGGCTTGACTGGATTTTTCTTAAATGTATGTGCCAAGACAATAAACAAAGACAAACAATTTTCCTTTTCCGAACGTGTTCACTCCGATAAGCGCTGCCTCGTTCGACTTTTCTTTTTCCGTGATCTTTTCCTTTCGAGGCGCGTTGCTTCGTGCAACTTCATCAATTTAAACCATAATTGATTGTTTCGCATCGAAATTATTGCGTCGATTATGGCGACGATAAATCCTGAAAAGGCTGCTCAAGTTATTGCTTTAATTGAAGATGGCAGAAGTCGAAGGTACGTTGCTCAGGCGCTTGATTTGTCAGTGTCAACTGTGCAACGTGCTTATGCCAGGTACTTACAAACCAATTCTTTCCATAGAAGGCCTGGTTCGGGACGTCCTCGATGTACCAATCACAATGATGACCGATTTATTGTTTCAAATTCGTTAAGAGACAGACATCGAACATCTGTTCAAATTAGAAACAATTTAAGGGATGTCCGCAACATTAATGTATCCGTTAACACCGTTCGGAGAAGATTAAAGGAACAAAATCTGCTTTCGCGCAGGCCAGCAGCTGTATCTTTGCTTAAATGTCACCATCGCGTAGCTCGACTCAATTTTGCAGTTGAGCATAGAGACTGGACTTACGCAGACTGGAGCAAAGTACTCTTTAGCGATGAATCTCGTTTTTGTGTCTATTCTCCAGATGGACGAGAACGAGTTTATCGTCGCGGTGGAGAACGATTTGCAGACTGTACGGTAAGTGAGAGGCATAGCTCCAATACAATGGAGGCTCTGTAATGATTTGGGCAGGAATTTCAGCTAATGCTCATACAGATCTGCACTTTTTTGACAAGAATATGAACGCAGATGTAGACGTGGAAGACATACTCATTCCGTATGTTGTTCCGTACGCACCCTTCATCGGAGAGAACTTCTTGTTTATGCAAGACAATGCTCGACCACACACTGCGAGAAGGTTGCTTGATTTCTTCGATGAAGTTGGCATAAATCGACTCGATTGGCCAGCAAATAGTCCAGATTTAAATCCAATCGAACACTTATGGGACAACCTCGGCAGGAAAGTACGAAATCACGTACCTGCTCCTCAGTCACTGCGAGAACTGCGAATAATTCTCGAAAACGAATGGAATACAATTACGCAGGATGAAATTAAAAGACTAATAAGGAGTATGCCTGATCGTATGAATGAGGTAATACGCGCACGAGGCAGTCATACCCACTATTAGTACACACACACCACACACACAGCAGAGAGGGTTTGGAGACATTAATTACTGCAGGAGTGACGAACTGCGGGGTCCTTATCTCTGCTGTAACACCACACACACACACACACACACATCACAAGGAGGGTGTGAAATCTTGAAATACTGTGGAGCTGACGAACCACGGGGTCCTTATCCTTGTGGTATACAAACACACACACACACACTACATACAATGGGACTTTTCCTACCAGTAAAACTCCATGCGGTTTATATTGGGAAGACACAATCATAATTTGAGCTAATGACAGCGGTATCTTAAAACGCAATTCATCTTTATTACGTAATATCGATTACGCAAAATGAAGAACCTAAATTGAATTTTACTTTCATTTCCCTGACTTTCAAAATAATAAATGCAAATCATTGAATATATTGTGCAGGTTATGTAAATTATTATGTAGAGAAACACAGCTATTGAAATTATGAAAGAGCCAAACGAACCGCAGAACCTCTTAGCCCCTTAAGCCTCGCTGAATCGACATTTGTTGCAAATTCGAAATTGAATATCTCGACACCTAAATATCATAGCAACAAATTTCAAAAACGGTTTGAAAGCTTTGAAATCGTACTTTTCGAAAGATGTATCGAAATTGTGCGCAACGATATTTTTTCAAAATGGCGGGTGATGAAAAGGAGAACATGAAAAGTTGCTAAAAAAAGGTTCGAGCGTGCGACGGCGCATGGAGCAAAGTAAGTGTCGCAGCTCAATAGGACGAAAAGTACCTAAAAGTATAGAATGTTTTCTTTAAAATATTTCGTTACAGAGCTTGATGCGATATTTATTCACTGAATTATGCAAATTTAACAAGAAAACCGCATTTTTAGCAAAATTTGGAACAACTCAGTGAAACATGATCACATCGAGCTCGGTAAAGTAGCATTTTAAAGATAACACTCTATACTTTCATGTGCATTTGGTCCCATTACGCTGCGATACCTGATGCACACCATGCACCATCGCAAACACGGACCTTTGATTATCAATTTTGCATCCTCTCACTTTATCATCCGCCATTTTGAAAAAAATGGCCGAGCATAATTGCCATTCAGATATTCTTAAAGAGGACGTTTCAAGCTTCATTTTGCATTTTGCGCATATTTGTGTCTTCATTATTTACCAAGTTATGATCATTTGAAATTTTGTAATTTTTTTCCAAATTTTAGTGTACCGGGTTTTTTGCGTTTGAGTGTATATATATATATATATATAGTTGTATTGGGTTGTGGTAAAAGTTCTAGTAGCGTTGTTTAATTAGTTTTTTTATTTAATTCATTATTATTTGTAATTATGTTTATTTTAATTATTAATTTACAGTATTATTAAATCAATTGTAATTTAGTTTACTAAAAGTTCGCTGCAAACAAAACGTTCGTTACAACTCAATGTAATAATAATAAGAAGGAATAAGACTGAGGTATAAATGCAAACAGTTTATAACACTGTATGAACAATTTATTTTCATATGACAGAATAAAAACATAATACATTGTTCTCTTTTTCAAAATATATTAGTTCTTATGATTAATTGTTACTCAATGTGATAATAATAATGAGAAGGAATAAGTCTTAAGTATAAGTGCAAACAGTGTATATAATATTTTGTGAACAATTAATTTTTATATGAAAAAAAAACTTTTTATTCCTTAGAATATATTAGCTCTTATAATTAATGGTTACAACTCAATGTGATAATAATAATAAGAGGAAGAAATAAGTCTTCAGTATAAGCGCAAACAGTCAATAATACTTTGTAAACAATTTATTTTCGTATAAACGAGTAAATAAATAATATATTGTTTTCTCTCTTGGAATGTATTAATTATTATGATTAATCTCCAATTTATCATGTATTAATATATTTAGCATATATATTATTCAGCATTAATATTAGCATTATCATTAATATTATTCAGCATAAACGCAATTTCGACGTAGCACAAAACGATTAAATAAAAAAGCAATGTGTGTGTGTGTGTGTGTGTGTGTGTGTGTGCATGCATATGAGTACTTGTACATATTGTACAATACAATTTTATATAATATCACAAAAAACTTGCTGAACAAAAGTATTTTATAATAATAAGCATAATGTTATTACGAAAATATCCCAAAACAATATAATTTTAACAAATACTTTAATATATATACTTATACTTTATTATGAAAAATAAAAAGAATATGAGAATACTTATTCGGGATTATATCCTCTAAGAACATAATCCCATTGCCAAGGAACTGCTCCTTCATTGGAAAGATAGTTAACCATAATGTCCCGAAGTCCAATCATGCTTCTGGAAGCATTATTTGATCCTAAGCGTCCAATTCTTTCGAAACTATTCACATGATTCTCTCTAAACAAGCCTGGTGCAATGTTCCCATCAGAATGAACTTTGTCGATAAAAGATGGAGGACAATATACTCTATTATATACAGGAACTTGTTCTTCAGAAATATGTAAAAAATTATGCAAACACACTGTTGCTGCAACAATTTTCTCTACAGTTTCCACATCAGCAATAATATTATTTTGCAATATTCGCCACCTTGACGATAGAATGCCAAATGCATTTTCAATTGTACGTCGTGCTCTTGATAACCGATAATTAAAAATTTGTTTTTGATTATCTAAATTCCTTCCAGGGTAAGGTCTCAGAATATAAGATTTTAATGGGAAGGCTTCATCTCCTACAAAATAATGTGGAAACATACTGTTTGTATTTGGCAATGGCGAATCTGGTGGTAACTTTATTATAGCAGATTCTAGTGCTTTTCCAAAAGTAGACTCTTTAAAAACACCTCCATCACTTTGTGAACCAAAAGCTCCAATGTCGACGAGAGTGAATATATAATCAGCGTCACAAACAGCCATTAATATGATGCTAAAAGATTTTTTATAATTGAAATAGGCACTTCCAGATTTATTCGGAGCCTAAATGGTTTCCATCTATAGCACCGCAACAGTTAGGAAGGTTCCATTGTTCATAAAAACGTTTACTCTTGTTTCGCCAATCGTCAATTGTTGGTGTTTTTAAATAAATTGGAGAAAGTACCTCCCAAATGGCTTCACACGTTTCTCGAATAATTACAGACACAGTTGTTTTTCCTATTAAAAATGACCATGCTACTACCTGCATGTTACAGCCTTGTGCCAGATAATTGCAATAATAATTTATGTAATATTATTATATAATACTATTATTTTAACAGCTACGTTTATTATTTATAAAACAAAAATTAACTATCATAATTTATAACATTTGTATACTTACAATAATGTAATAACAAGTCTATGTTCAGGACTTATCGATGGTCGGTTGCTGCTTTACTAATTTATGTTTAATAAGATTTAATAATATATAAAAACATTCGGACGACATTCTCGTATATTTTATAAAATGTTCTTCATCAACTCTTTTCATGTCATGAAATAAATTATGAAGATGTCCTTTGTCTCTTCTTTGTTTATTTATTGGACGTACTGCCCAACGACGTTTTTTTCTGTGTGCTTTAGCAGTTGGTGTAGCATTAGCAGCATAATATGTTAACCCAATGATTGTTATAAACATTGCACATACAACTACCTTATTTGAATCCATTTCATTAATACAAAGAATATCAAAATAGTTAAAAGTGAGGTAATACACGTTTGACAGTTTTTAATAAACTCAAAACGGTACTCTATATTAGAATTTATCTATGATTTACGGCATACAGCAAACCATTATAAACCAGAAAGTCTAAATTAGCGGCATAAGTTAACGGCCGTTAAGTTACCGGCATACGGTTACGGCCAGCATAAATGGGCCTTTACTCTTACGTCTTACTATTTTCTGCCATTGTAGACGACACTTTAGGGCCAGAGCACAGACTTCTGCATAACGCATGTATGCGGTAGAACTCCGGCAAATGCTGCAGTGACCAATCAGAAGACAGGCGCATGCCGGAGCCGCAGCAGGACCTGCACCTGTTTCCTGATTGGTCATCACAGCATTTGTCGGAGCTCTACCGCATATATGGAGTCTAAAGCCAGCGGCACACGATGCTTGTTTTCGTGCTGGATTGCTTGCTGGATGAAAATACTGCGTTCTGATTGGTGCATTTTCATCCATCTTCGAAAATATACCAATCACAACGCAGTATTTTCATCCAGCAAGCAATCCAGCATGAAAACAAGCACCGTGTGCCGCTGGCTGTGTTCCAAAGGCTGTGTTCCAAAATTCACTGCCAGTACTGAAAATATATGGTTTGTGTCACATATATTATAGATTTTCAGCTAGCAGTGCTAGCAGTGAATATTGGAACGCAGTCTAAGCTCTAAGCCAGCGGAATAGCGATTGGTACATTTCCGAAGATGGATGAAAATGCACCAATCAGAACGCAGTATTTTCATCCAGCAAGCAATCCAGCACGCAAACAAGCACCGTGTGTCGCTGGTTTTACTAATTCGCAGAAATTAAAATTGTGTTGTCAAGGGAGTTTTCGTTCGTACCAGCATTTTCCCATCTAGTTTTCGACAAAATGTCGTGTAACTCGCGTTCTCGCAGATCGCAGACGAAGGACGCGAGGCGCAACGCGTGATAACCAATGAGCATTGCATGTCGAAGAAACTCATTGGATATCACGCATTGCATGTCACATATAGGGTGCGTTCGGGGAGCGCGCTGCAAACACTAACGCTACCAAATACTACAAACTCTGTTCAGAGAGCTAATAATGCCGTGTTCCAAAATTCACCGCCAGCACTGAAAAGTTATAGTTTGCGTGACACAAACTATATATTTTCAGTACTGACGGTGAATTGTGGAACACGGCATAAGTCGGTAGTATTTTAGCGGTAATATGAAAAGAGAATGGGGCAAAATAAAAAAAGCGTAGTGTTAGCTATTTTGACACATACAGTGCGTGATTTATTAGAAACATCATCGTCTTCCGATAGCGATGAAGAATTAGAATTAATTACAAGGTGTATAAGAAGAAACGTGCCCAGAGTGGAGAATTATGTTCAGCTAATAGTGCCAGCACTTTAGTGACTAATAATTTAAGGCTCATTTTACATTTTAAGTTTACATAGAGAAAGAGTCGGAACAATGATTGATCCACATATAAAAAATTTTTATCAGCATTGTGGAGATTAGCCACAGCAGATTCTTTCAGGTAACATTATATTAATGTAAATTTTTTATGCTATGTTCAGTAGAAAAAGATAGTTTATTAAATATAATAAAAGATAGTTTATTTTTGTATTATACTATAATTTTGAAACTATGATGTTTTATTCAATAACACACATATATAATTTAAATTTTTGCAACATATTTATCGAGAATAAATTTGTTGTTTATTTATAAAATATTTATATTAATAAACTGCTTGAAATATTAATAAACTGCTTTGTAAATGTGTCAGAAAAATATTAAGTATTATTTAATAGAACATTTAATGAACAGGATTGTATATATGTTATATAACCAAAAATATATTTCTTTTTTTATTCACTCGCAGAACTTGCATGAAACAGTAGCAGTATTAGTAGCAACAAGAGCAGCAGCGTCAGTAGCAGCATCAGTAGCAGCAGCGGCAGCGGCGGCGCCCGCGACGGAGGGGCGGCGGCGGTAGCGCTGGGACGTCGATGGTAACGGGGCGTAGGCGGCGGCCGCGGCGGCGGCAACGGTGGCGGGGCGTCCACGGCGGCGCGGCCTGGTTATACGCTCGTAAATGAGAGCTGCATGGCAAAAAAATAAGATCCAGTTTAATTGAATCCTTGCGCCGCACGGAGGATCGCAAATGGATCTTTGCGAGCAATCGACGACCCTCCTATTTTTCATGTTCTGTAATGTGTAAAATAATATAATATATTGAATTATACTTATGTCGTTGTCGACGCTCGGCTCTTTCCCTACTGCAATCTCGACGGGGGCATCATTATTGACAGCAGCAACTTCCTTGACGTCATGATGACAGAGCCAGCGCATTTCTAACACCCGCTGTTGTGTTGTCCTTCGAGAATTCACTATTTCAGTGCTATCGGTGACGAAATTATAATTTAAATCAAACGATTCCAATTCAAGTGCGCACAAATCACAGGGCCTCTGTTGAGGGCAATAGTTCATCACATATGATCCGTGGTCAGAATTACTACCCTCGATAATGAACCGCATTCACCGTCGTATCGGTGATGCACGCTCGGTGGTAACGCATTATTCAAGAGAGACACACATTTTAATATATGTCCGTGCCACTTTGTTATTAATATATGTAAATTGTTTAGCACAAACACACTAATCATATGTGTCACAATGTCCGACGTATAATATGATTTCCGGACGTAGCGCACTACTTGGAAGGGACAGTCTTTCACCGTCCGATAATACCCCCCTGATGAGCTGATGAAGACAGTCAGCCAGCAGGAGATTTCTTGCTCTATTAATAAAGGTGCAAATAGATCAAATTTTGCGGCATATGAAATCTTAACGTCCAGGCGGTCCTCCATAATTCGATGCTCCACGGCGCAATGATAGTTCTCCCATTGTTTTTTGTTGGGTTCCAAATTGTCCACTTCGGGTAGAGCGATGATAGCACTGGTGGAACTTTTATGATTCATGATGCACGGCTTGATGATGTGGATGTTGCGAACGTTGCGGATTGAATGATGCTGCGAAGAGTGAATCTGTTATGATGGACCGTTCACGAGGTATTGTTCCGTGTCACTATTTGTGCCGCCCTTTTTCAGATTAGGAAATAATCAGTTGATATACGCAGTGTGTGCCATCGATATCTAAACCGGTACCTAAACCTAAACCTAAACCTAAACCTAAACCTAAACAACCCAGCAACACACACAATATTACATGTAACGTACATGTTAGTTTTAATTACTCAACAATATAATTTTTACATAACATATGTGTTATATAACAGTTATATGAGCCGTTTATTTTGAAAGTGGCCTAAGTCCATTTGTCAATTATTTCCGGTTGCCCGTGGTTACATGTACAACTTCAAGTTATCTATCAATAAAGCATTTAAGGTTACTTATATTCCGAGTAAATACGATAATTTTGGACGCATAAGTTTTCAGAGTTAGTTCAATAATTGAGCCGTTTATTTTTAAAGTCGCCTAAGTCTATTTATACTTAAATTAAGATATTTATTATTGATAATGTCCGAAGGCAGTGATGAAGGTAATTTTAATTAATTAGTATTTAACAAGTTAACCTCAGTTTTTGGACAATTGCATTAGTTGAATAATCAGTACGTTTAATTAATGCAGTTAAACAAAATTTACGCAATATACATAATACAATATACATATTATGTACTTACAATTAAATATAAAACTTAAAATTTAATATTATTAGGTGCGCAAAGTTCCCGCTGTTTTTCAAGAGATGGCTCCAGTAGTAAGTGCTGGTCGATTGTGACATAACCAAAACGTCATGAACCAAGCTTAGACATGGGAAACAAACCGCTTTGACAAATTAGTGATTTTGTTTTTGCGTCATATACTTTTGGTTGTGTGAAAATGTCTTATTTTGTGCCAAATAATCGTCATTTGCGGGAAGTGTTGCTTTTCTTCTTTCATTCGAAGAAAACGGCGGCTGAAGCGCATCGAGAACTCCAAAAAGTTTACGGAGATGCTGCTCTAAGTGAAACAACGTGCCGTGATTGGTTCCGTCGCTTCAAAGACGGTGATTTCGATGTTGACGACCGTTCGCGTGAAGGAAAGCCAAAAACCTTCGAAGACGTTGAATTGGAGGCATTGCTCGATGAGGATCCGTGCCAAACGCAAAAAGAGCTTGCTTCAGCATTAGGAGTTACCCGCCAAGCCATTTCCAAGCGATTGCATGCGTTGGGAATGATTCAAAAACAAGGAACTTGGGTTCCTTATGATTTGAAGCTAAGAGACGTTGAGCGTCGTTTTTTCGTCTGTGAACAACTGCTCCAGCGGCAAAAAAGGAAGGGTTTTCTTCATCGCATCGTTACGGGTGATGAAAAATGGATTCATTACAGCAACCCAAAGAGAACAAAATCATGGGGACTGCCCGGTCATGCTTCTACGTCGTCGGCCGAATATTCACGCTGCGAAGGTTTTGCTGTGTATTTGGTGGGACCAGGGCGGTGTTATTTATTATGAGCTGTTGAAACCGAACGAAACCATCACTGGGGAACGGTATCGAACTCAATTGATGCGATTGAGCCGAGCACTGCGCGAAAAGCGGCCACAATACGAGTAGAGGCACGAAAAAGTGATTCTACAGCATGACAACGCTCGGCCTCACGTTGCCAAACCCGTTAAAACCTACTTAGAAACGCTCAAATGGGAAGTCCTACCCCACCCGCCATATTCCCCAGATATTGCGCCGTCCAATTATTACTTGTTCCGTTCGATGGCACATGGTCTGGCTAATCAGCAGTTCCGCTCATATGAAGACATCTCAAAATGGCTTGATTCGTGGATAGCCTCAAAAGACGAACACTTCTACCGTGACGGTATTCGAGCTCTGCCAGAAAGATGGGAAAAAGTTGTCGCTAGCGATGGGCAATATTTTGAATGATTCATTTGTAACCATTTTTTCACAATAAAGTTGCATTTTCATCAAAAAAACAGCGAGAACTTAGTTGCGCACCTAATAAATTTTAGAAATTATTTCACCCATGGAGAAGAACGACAAGACCATTTAGTTCAGATAGTGAAGAAGAATTAGTAACTAATGATTTCAAAGAAAATCGAAAAAAAAAGAGAATTATAGAACAATATTCGTCTTCAGGGGATGAAGATACAGATAACAATGGAGAAAAGATTGATGAAACATACAAAAAGTGCGAAAGATTAAACGGAATTCAGGAAAAAGATATTGTACTCAAACCGGAAATATTGTACCTTCAAAAGTTTTCCAAAACAAAAATGCCGTTGTCGAAAAACTTGCATAAAAAATTACGAAGAAGACAAAAGAAAAAATATTTTTGAGAAGTTTTGGTATTTGGGAGATTTTAATAAACAAAATATATTGCTTTACGAAGCTATCGAGCGCAAAACTGTGAAACGAAGACGTCAAAAAAACGGAAAAGATTCGCCAAGAAATTGGAATTTTAGGTATTTGTTAAATTCTAAAAACGGAAAAGTTCCCGTCTGTAAAAAATTCTTTTTGAATACCTTTAAAGTAAGTGAAGGACGCTTAAAACGTGTATTAAACTCTGCAAATGTAGGAAATGATTT
This sequence comes from Harpegnathos saltator, assembly GCF_003227715.2. Taxonomy (NCBI): domain Eukaryota; kingdom Metazoa; phylum Arthropoda; class Insecta; order Hymenoptera; family Formicidae; genus Harpegnathos; species Harpegnathos saltator. Next base: position 38,977 of record NW_020230178.1, on the reverse strand, counting down.
ACGTAGGCGTATGGTTGGATCATCAAGAAAAATTTCTGAGGAAGAGAAAAAGCACGTTCAAAACCATATTAAAAGTTTTCCTAAATTTGAATCCCATTATACCAGATCTCATAATCCTAATAGAAGATATCTACATCCTGATCTAACTCTTAGGAAAATGTTTAATTTATACGAACTTCATTGCAAGGAAAATAAAATAAAAGCCGTTAATGAGTGGACTTACAGAAAAATATTTAAAAAAGATTTTGATTTACATTTCCACCAACCGCGCAAAGATACATGTCAAAAATGCGACTTATTAAACATCAAAATTAAAGCATCGAATGATGAAGAAAAGAATAAACTTACAGAAGAACACGATGTCCATTTAAGACTAGCAGAATCAGCTAGGAAGTCACTAAAACAAGATCAGGAACAAGTATCACGCAATTCAGATTATTATTTCGCTTTTTCGTTCGATTTGCAAAAAGCATTACCTTATCCAAAATTGACTACTTCAGTAGCATATTATAAACGCAATATATACGTTCTAAATTTGGGTATTCACAATTTTCATAACGATAATGTTCACATGTACGTCTAGGATGAAACTATTGCATCAAGAGGTGCTCAAGAAATAGCTTCATGCATCCTAAAACATGTTCAAAATTTAAGAAGTGAAAGACACATTATAGCTTACATTGACATGTGTGCAGGGCAAAATAGAAACATTAAAGTAGCTTTAATGTGGCTAAAATTGTCCAAACTGTTGAAAATAATGTGGAAATCATAGATCACAAATTTTTAATATCAGGACATTCGTTTTTACCAAATGATAGAGATTTTGGCGTGGTAGAAATGGCATTAAAAAAAAATAATTTACTGTTTGTCCCCCGAGATTATTACAATATTATCAAAAAGTGTCGGAAAGGTAATAACTTTATTACATGATGAATGAGTACTTGATTACATGAAAGTACATGAAATGAGACAAGAAGATTTTGTATCAACATAATTATTAGAAGACGCAATTTTTAAAAGGGTAAAGAATTCTAACGGAGAATCAATAAACTGGTTAAAAATATGTTGGATGCGTTTTGTCAGAAATGAACCGTATAAAATTTTCTATAAGACATCAATGAATGAGAACGAAAATTTTAAAGTCCTGAATTTATTACCACGTCGGGGTAGACCAAGAAAGTTCGAAAATATTGTATTGACACCACTGTATAAAAATATCAGACAAATTACAACAGCAAAATTCAAGGACATAATTGACCTTACGATATATACCACCGGAACATCATGATTTCTTCAAATCCCTTTCACACACACAAAATGTAGATGAGTAGTAAATTGTTTTGTAATTTATGTTTGTACGTTGTAATTTATGTTTGTAATTTTGTACGTTATGTAGTTAAAAAATGTTTTGAATCGCATAAATTATGTTTTTGAAGTGTTGTAAAGATATGTAAAATAAAATGAGTATTGTTTTTTTCAATTTGAAGCATCTTAAATTATGTTGAATGGACTTGGGCTCCTTCAAATTTTATAACGAATCTGGTTGTTAATTTTGAAAATGGCCTCACTCCATTCTTGGTAAGAAAACGCATATTATTCACTTAATAATTGCCATTATTTTAATAGGAACTATAAATTTAACACCTTTAGATATACTTAAGCAGTATGACTCATGAGTATCCTGTACGTATATTTTTAATTGCATTGAAACACAAACCCTTAAATATCTCAATTTAAGTATAAATGGACTTAAGCCACTTTCAAAATAAACGGCTCATATTGTTGAGTAGGAAATTACAACTAACATGCACGTTACATGTAATATTGTGTTTGCTGGGAATATTACAGTGGTTTCTCTTGACAATTATAGGAATCTTGTATGAGTGGTAAATAAATAAATGAGTAAATAAATGAGTTTTGCATGAAATCGTCGAGTTTTCGTGCATTTGAAATACGTTTGCCATATTTCTGAGTACTACATTCAAAGATATTGTGAAGAATGCCGGGTATTATTAATGTTATATAATTATTCAATCCGTTACACAATAATAATAATGCTCGGTACTCTGCAGAATATTCGTAAACGTATTCAGAGATACATCAAAAGCGTCTTGGAATAACGAATACTTTCAGATTTCGGCCAGCATCTGTTACTTTTCTATTGAAATATATAGTGCTCGGAAATATTAATTTAACAATCGCGAAATAAGATAAAAGGTAGAGAGATATGTACAAATGTGAACAATATGTTTTATTTATCAACCGGAAGATTTAGGATGTCGTAAAGCATAGGTTGAGATAAAATTTTATGACCGGTGAAAAAATAGTGACGGGTTATTACCGCAGTTTCCAATTTTATAATTAGAACGACGGACACACATTTGGCGAACCTTCCCCATACATAAACTCTGAACAAAGACGTGTAGATTTTCACAACTTAGTGCACTATTACCTATTGTTAAATGTTTTCCGAATCGCCTTTGATCTGGCGCGACGGTTGTTCGTTAGATGTGCCGATTTCTTCGTTTCCATTGTTATACAAAGTGTCTTAAAGATACCGAAACCTCCCCGGATAACTTTGCAGGATTAAGTTTTTATGAAAAATTTTAAATATAAATGTGGTAGAAAATCGAGTAACGGAGTTGATGGTGATCTTGAATTTGACCTCGGCCATGACTTTAAAGATCATTTGCAGGTCAACTTGCGTTTTTTAAATGGTAACCCATATTTTTTATTACACTTTTTTTTTCTACCAATTAATTTGAATAACTTTTGTCTAAAACATTTTTTCATTTGCCTAATATTTTTCTAGATATTGAAGGAAAACTTGATAACTTTTTCTCATATTTAACTTACGATATTTCGCTGACTATTTGTTGGAAGAAAAAGTGGTACTAGACTTTCTTGCTTTATTTAGTTTCAAGAATATATTGCCACAATAGTGCAATCATTTTTTTATTAACTTGTCGACCTTTGGAAATTTCTATATCGTCAAATTGACAAAAAGTCAGGTCGCTTTTGTAACAATATATTCTTAAAACTAAATAAAGCAAAAAAGTCTAGTACCACTTTTTCTTCCGACAAATAGTCAGCGAGATATCGTAAGTTAAATATGGGAAAAAGTTATCAAGTTTTCCTTCAATATCTAGAAAAATATTAGGCAAATAAAAAAATATTCCAGACAAAAGTTGTTGAAATTAATTGGTAGCAAAAGACGGTGCAATAAAAAATTGGTATACCTATTTAAGATTTTTATTTTGATCTTGACTGGGCTTTTCCCAGGTTATCCCAAGGTCAAATTTATAGCATCAGTAAATAGATCCTTTGAAGCCCTACAACTTTTGTCTGAAATATTTTTCTCTAAAATGTCGCGTTAACGAAAAAAATCCGGGGTGGTCCCCGAGACCCGGGATGGTCTGAAACACCCGGTTGAACATGACATTACCTTGACATCATATACATTATAACAAATATAGAAAATATTACAAATTATTCACAGAGGCAACGGAAATGTTTGATTGACGATCTCGAAGAAATATTGACAAATTACGGAATACAAATAGATGTATGTGCTATACTCACTACGGTTGCCGGGAAAATCATGCATCGCCGGGCGAAACGTCCCCCCCGGCTTCTTCGCTTCTTTCACCGGTGGATAGCCTAGAATGTAATCGGAAGTATATTCATTTTTTCAACAAGATGCTATTGCAACGACAGATGCAACGAAAATATCGGACATTGAGCGAAGAACTGCGAAGAAAATGCGGCAAAAAATTGCGAAACAATATATATATATATAGGCGTGTGCCTCTTATGCAACAGAATGTGAATATTTTTTGCTGTCGATAGCGATAGCATGGAAGAGTTACACGAGAGTGACAGACGCGACAAAATTGTCGGAGATGTAGCGATGATTGCGAAAAAAATAGCAAAAAAATTGTGAAACATAAATAAGCTCGTGATAATGTTTGATTATTTCGTCGCAATCATCGCTAAATGTCCGATATTTTTATTGCATCTAGCGCTGGAACGCACCGAACGGCGATAGAAATTACGAATGGAAATATCACGCCGTTAGATCAAACAGCGATATATTGGTTAGGTTAGCTCAAATATTGGTTATTTACCGATTATTTCGAAAAAACAATAAGGTATTGTGGAATGCGACGAGGTTTATGTGCCCGTGTATGGACGACGAGGGAAAAGGGGGGGAGGATGAACAAACGCAGGATAATAGCGCGCGGACCAGGCGATTGAAATGGTCCGAACGTGAGAATTCACTCGAGACCCTAATAATGGCCTTTATTGTGTGCTTTGACCTATGAGTTGCCGCGCATTCGGCGGTTTGTTTCATATTTCTTGTCAGCGGTCTGTTTATTTAAGTTAACAGATTCGCAGCAGGCGAAGTATGTCATCGAATACCTCGCACGCCTACTTGACGCAGAAAGAGAAAAGTGCTAAGAGGGACATGCTTCTACACTGAGAAAAAATTGTATTGAAATTAAATGAATATTTGTTCGAATATAATTATGAATCATGGTGTGAACCTAACTTAGAAATGCGTCTATACATATAGTATAGTCGAATAAATGCAGCGCGCGTTGGACGGAACGGCGCAGGTAGCTGCTCGGCGCGCGCATAGCAGGGCATCTTTTGCCTATTTATTAAGATTTGTCAAATAGAGACTTACTGCAAAGATGTTTAGGTGGCCACACGCAAAACGCGAATGAAAGCTTTAATTCAACGATTTGGCGTTTGGTTCCAAAGCATCTACATTGCGGCATTAAAAAACTACTGAAATCTCTGCACTCATTGCTCCTGGCGTATTTAACGAAAGATACTTCGCAATTTTTAAAATAATGGATGTGCTACAATTCGTAATCAGTCAACAAGCGAAGCAATATGCTGACTCGTACGACGCCGCGCGTATCAAGCGCTAGGAGCGAGCCAGCTTTGACAGCAGCAAAAAGGCTCGGACGACTCGTAGAATGGAGCAGGCTGGACAGCAGCAGGTGTTCGAGGAGGCGCAGGCTAATTGTACCCTGGTCCTGGCATAGCAGATTGACTACAAGCAGCTGTAAATGTTGAAAAAGTTAGATTTTTCTTTAACGGAAACTTTAAACGCATTTTTTTCAAAACTACGTTTTTTGAATTAGCGATACAAACAATTTAAAAACTAGACAGTCAATCTCAGTTTTTCCGCGTACACTCAGAGGCAGATATGGTGTCCCTCGGCGATGATATGCCTGTAAAACAATCGAAAGCGATGACAGGCATATACGCATGCGCATATGGGCGTACTGTACAGCGCGAGAGAAGCAAAGAAGGAGAAGTGGTGGGAAACGTTCCGATGTTGCATCCTTATCGCACGTCGCACGATCGAGAGAGAAAGCATTACCAGATGTGGTACGGTTAATGGTGTCCCCAATAGCTGTCTCACTCACTCTACGCTTGAATGCAGGCAATATGAGTGAGACGGCTATGGAAACACCGCGCTGTCTCTATAGGTGTCTCGCTCGCTCTAATAGCCATGTATCGCGCTTTCCTCTTTTCTCCTTAGCAGAAATGCCGATTAAGGAGGCAATCCTGTCTGTAGGCCAGAAAAATAAGCTATTTTCGCGAATTTTTTTTTCGGCAACTAAGCAGACGATCGATTTCAAACTTGATAGAAATAATAATATATATTTTATTGATGAGAATGAATTTTTATGGCGTTAGAAAAGAGAAAAGCGCGATACATGGCTATTACAGCGAATAAGACAGCTATAGAGATAGCGCGGTGCATATAAAAAATTATTATTTTTTTATTTCGCTAGTTCACACGATAGATAGACATGTTTCGAATATGTAATTAGATGCTGAAGTCGATCGATCGACTTTTGTATATAAAAAAAAGTTTTTTTCTGATTTCAGGAGATGCTATATAGCGTCTCGTTATTATTATTGCAATTTTTATTATTATTAAATGTCTCCTAATTTTTTTTATATTTTCAAGAGCGGAGCCTATATTTTAAATAGCATTTTAAGGAAGATGTTGCATTTATTCCTCCTCCTTCTCGCAGTCTTTTCAAAAGTAAAGATATGTTGCGTCTAAAAAGAATTGCACAATTTGACATATCTTACGGCATAAAATAAGTTTTTTCGTAAATTTCATGAAATATCGTTTTCTTGCAAATAAAATATTCTTAACGTAAAATTATCGATATTTATGACGATTTTTCAAATATAATTTTTAAATGCCTTAAAATATTAAAAAAGTAGTTCGTTTTTTATTTCCTTAATTCAAACGAGTTAGCGGCAAACTAATTGCATAGATTAATTATTTTACTTGCGCTTTTGTCCCAGTCTACCGTATTTCGAGATTTTATAGGAACCGTGAAACGGCCCGCGCCTAAATACGTCACGTTATTTTTTGTATATTTGCTATATTATTATTCATATAACGCTATAAAAATTCATTCTTATCAATAAAATATATATTATTATTTCTATCAAGTTTGAAATCAATCGTCTGCTTAGATTTCCGGAAAAAAAATTCACGATAATAGCTTATTTTTCTGGTCTATAGACAGGATTGCCTCCTTAATCGGCATTTCTGCTAAGGAAAAAAGAGGAAAGCGCGATATATGGCTGTTAGAGCGAGCGAGACACCTATAGAGACAGCGCGGTGTCTCTATACCTGTCTCACTCATATTGCCTGCATTCAAGCGTAGAGAGAGAGAGAGAGAGAGAGAGTGAGACAGCTATTGGGGACACCATTAACCGTACCACGTCTGGTAATGCTTTCTCTCTCGATCGTACGACGTGCGATAAGGATGCAACATCGGAACGTCTCCCACCACTTCTCCCTCTTCGCTTCTCTCGCGCTGTACAGTACGACAATATGCATATGCGTATGTGCTTATCATCGCTTTCGATTGTTTTACAGGCGTATACGACATCGCCAAGGGACACCATACCTGCCTCTGCGTGTACACATACTTCTGCATATGTTTTTAACCGACTGTACCTACATAACCAACAACCTGTCAAACAAAAAAATTGTTATTGCAAAATTAAGATGTAAAAAGATCGTATATTTTTTTAAAAAGTTTATAACTTTGTAAAACATAATAATTCGTAAAAACAATAATTTATTTCTAAAAAATAGGTACAGTCGGTGTGTTTTGATATAAATAATATATATATTTTTTGTAATCTTTTGTTTCAGACACTTATAGCGAGCGCTATTTTTCCCACCAATGAGTCGTGTCAACGCTGAGGCTGCTTACTAGGCTTGCATGAAAGAAGGAGGGCGTACTAGGTGGCGACGGGACGCCGTGCGTTCGGGACCTGCATCTCATTTTTCGTTTCGAGGAGAGAAAAATATCCGAGAGCGCGGTAGTCGCTAGACCGGGAATCGAACCCGGGTCTTTCGCTTGCCGGGCGACTGCTCTAGACCACTGAGCTATCTGACGCTCCACGCTCACGACACTCTCCCCTCCCCAGATAACGTTGAGAGATGTCGTTCGGAAGCGACATCTCTAGTGCTATCCCGAGCGCACGGCGACTACAGAGAGAGGCATTGTTACTTGTACCTGGTGGTACAAGCTGACAGTCTCTCAAAGTCAAAGGTTGCTATCCTTTTAAGACCTGCTGTCCATGTATGCCGGCCTCCACCGTTGCCCCTTCTTATCCGGTGCAAATAATAGAAGCTAAAACTGTGCAATCGAAGAAATAAAAAAATTTATATAAGGGTGTTTGAGACCACCCGAGTCACCCGATGTTTTCGTAAACGCTATTTTAGAGAAAAATGTTTCAGATAAAAGTTGTAGGACTTCAAAGAGTCTATCTACTGATGCTATAAATTTTATCTTGGGATGATCTTGAAAAGCCCACACAAGATCGACATAGAAATCTAAATGGAAACTCGAATTTTTTATTACATCGTATTTTTCCACCAATTAATTTGAACAACTTTTGTCTAAAATATTTTTTTATTTACCTAATATTCTTTTAGATATTTGAGGAAAACTTGGTAACTTTTTCTCATATTAAACTTACGATATCTCGCTAGCTATTTGTCGGAGGAAAAAGTGGTACTAGACCTTTTTGCTTTATTTAATTTCAAAAATATATATTGTTGCAATAGCGCCTTGATTTTTGTTAATTTGATGATTTTGAAATTTCCAAAAAGTCAGTAAGTTAACAAAAAATCAGGGCGCTATTGTAACAATATATTCCTGAGATTAAATAAAGCTAGAAAATCTAGTACCATTTTTTCTTCCGACAAATAGTTAGCGAGATATCGTAAGTTAAATATGAGAAAAAGTTTTCAAGTTTCTCTCAAATATCTCAAAAAATATTAGACAAATAAAAAAATCTTTCATACAAAAGTTGTTCAAATTAATTAGTTGAAAAAGACAGTGTAATAAAAAATTCGAGATTCTGTTTAAGATAATAGATAGTGTTGCGGATTCGCCGAGAATCAGCAACGCTGCGCGTGTTTACCCGATGTTTACTCGATCATGATCGCTGTGTCACCGCTGCGTACACGTGCGAGGCGACTCTCCGACATTCTAATGTCTCGTGCGATACTCGCTGCGCTCGGCGTGATTGTTCGGCCTCCCGACACGTGAAAACACTTCTTCCAAACAAAACTTGAGCGCCAACTAATCCAATCAGACTTTTTTTGTTCTAATCGAGAATCCGTTCAAAGCATCAATTTTGTATCGAGATTTTCCACCGCCGGAACTCTCTCCGAATTTTCTCGTTGTCCCGGACGGACTCTCAGTTCTTGCTCGCTGTCCTGAACGGACTCTCAATTAATCATTCTCTTCTTATTGTTTTTTTGTTTCGCGAATTTGTACAACACTTAAAACTTTGTAACGTCCTACGCCGATTATCGTTTCCGATAGCCGGGCGCGCCGATCATCCGCAGCTCACGAAAATCGCTAACGTCGCGAGATCAACTGCTCGAAGCTCCGAGGCATTTCTCCCGGCGCTCCGATTAATTGTAACTCGGCTAAATACATTTATTTAAGAGCATTTCGCCGCAGCGACCGAGATTCATCTCGATTCTCTTTTTGTTGGTGTAACCCGTCCTCTGCGATCCGTTCCACACTCTCCCGCGCTTCTTGCGAAGCGGTCCCGGCACGCGTTCGTTTAATTTATACGCGAACAGATAGAATAGGGGGATTCTAACCCAAATTGCTAATTAATTATGCAAAAGACATTATTTATTAATTAATATTTTTTAATTAATACCCCTCCCCTCTTAATTAGCAATTTGGGTTAGAATCCCCCTATTCTATCTATTTAAGATTTTTACGTTGATTTTGACTGGGCTTTTCTAGGTTGCACCAAGGTCAAATTCATAGCGTCAGTAAATAGATTCTTTGAAACTCTATAACTGTTGTCTGGAACATTTTTCTCTAAAATGTAGTGTTTACAAAAAAATCGGGTGACCCGTGTGGTCTGAGACATCCGGTGATATTGTTAAAACATGTATTAATATATGTACCAAATTTCCTTTTATATAATAAATAGTTTTGTTATAAAAAATTCATTTTTTTGGCGTGTCAAACAGCAGGTGACGAAAGTGATACGATCGCTCTCAAGTGTACTCCAGTGCCGGCGCGATGCATTCGCCTATTCATCTCCCTTCCCACCGCTGTAACAATAGCAGTTACTTAGGGATCAAACGAGCTCGAATGCCTGCATCCGGCACGCACGACGGAAAATTGCGACCGCAATTGCATGGCCGTGACGATCGCGGTTGTGGCGATTTTCGGCACTTTGTGCATGATAGCATTGGCGATTTTGGTTTGGCGCATCCGCACGTTAACAGCTAACCCGCGCCGACTCGAGCTACGGCGGCGGCAACGAGACTATGAGAATGACGGGCAAACAGCCACGATAATGACAGCGGTGCTGACGAATAATGACACGAATGATGATGAATGGCGGCGCGAGCGCGACGCGTTCGCCGAGAAGCGATTACCGCGGTTCAGCCGAGGAGGCATCACGCTACCCGATCGCTCGATCGACACTCGAGACTACGATGACTTTTCGCAATCGGTGGAATGCAATGTAGACGACGGCTACATTGCGTGCTTTGAATGTATCGAGACGCGCTTTTCGATGCGAATATGTGCGCACGTGTCGGAGTCGGTGACGGTACATGATGAGTCGAGCGGCAAGGATGTGGTGTTGCCAGCGAATACGGCGACGCATTTGGGTTATTGTATGCATGATAGTCTTGCTCGGAGTTTGCGGGATCAGAATGACTTGGCCGGTGACCAGGATGCTGCAGGCGACGAAAAGAGCGCTCTGGGGCGCGCGCGACGCGAGTGTCGCGCCGTCAACGCAGACTGGATATTGTTGTGACAATGCGCGACCGATAACCCCATGGACAGTTCATATAACTTTGCGTGCAGGTGCAAGTATCCTCATCTGATGACCAACGTGAGCGGACCGCTTTCATCGTGTTCGCGAGACGTTGGTTGCAACGGGCACGGTAGACTGGACGAACGTTCGCAAGCGTCGTTGATCGATCCGTTCGTGAGCGGCTCGTGCGATGACGGCTGGATCGACGAATATGACGAGCATCGCATAGGTCCGTATTGCCACAAGGAGACCTTTGCCGAATGGCCATCGCTGTTGTACGGCGAAAAACGCAATGATGACGATTTGGTCCTCAGTTCAAGCAAAGACAAAAGATTTCGCGATCTTGTGCAGTATCAGCGGAAGGACGATAGGCGTATTATCGTGTGGTTGCCGAATCCATGCGGTCCTTGTCCGCTCAAGCAACACTTGATTCGTGACGACGACTTTGGCAGGCTAAGCGACGACAACTATGCGTATTATTGCGGCGACGCCGTGGACGAGAACTTGATGCCTCGGCAGAAACACGAGTTCCAATACGTACATATCGGCGTACGTCGAGACCGCGATTACCTGGCCAACAACGGCGGTACTTTGCCCAACGCATGTATGACGCTTCATGTATCCGTGCAAGGTCTCGTGAACGACCGTGTGCTGGTGCAATACATGTCGCAATCGTGGAACGACGGAAGCGCGTTCGCGCAAGAGATCGGCTTTCTCGTGGACCCGGACGAGTTGCGACGCAGCGTGATGGAGCACAATGAGGTCTTCGACGACGTAGACCATTTAACTTCGGACGATCGGAGAGTCGTCGTAACGACAAATGTAAGCGCGGAGCGTCCGGTGGATCAGAGGCGAACGTTCTCTCGAAACGTCGAATGGTCACCCGGGTACATGAGATTCGCGCGGAACCTAGTGATCGCGCGCAACGATGCTTTGGACACACATGGTGTCATGTGGACGTACAACGGCGAGTTTTTGCGCGAGACGCGTGAGGACTTGTGCATGAAATTGAATCGCAGTATAACGGCCGGTGTCTTTATCGATCTGTGTTTCAACTCGGCTGTAGCGTGATATGATTTTCCATATTTCAGCATCAGGATACCGCACAACAAGTTCTACCTAATGAACCCGAAACGTCTTCACGCCGAATGTCACAATCGGCAATATACATACACGTGCCCTGATTTGCGCGGAATAGACCGAGTAGGAATAGGAGGGGATCGCGAGATCAGCGAAGTCGAGGCGGAGGAGACAGCGCACGCCATGTTGCCTATCAGCAAACGTAAACTCGATAACGGCGATAACGCTCGGCCGGATCATCCCGACGGATCGATATCAGAATATTGCATTTTGCGACCGGAGTTCAATTGCCGCCAAAACAATCCGACTTCGTGTGTACTGTTTGTAAACACCGGTTTAGTGGTGTACGCGTATACATTGTGGTATCCGAACGGTATGAACATGAGACGTTTCTGTCAAGACCGATCCTGTTATGCTGATTATCATAAGTGTGACGATGATTATCATTATGCAACTATAGACGGTGTTGACGATGTAACTTCTCTAATAACCGAGTGCAACCCGCAATCGCCAGAATGATTCACCGAACAGTCAGCCGTCCATCGAGAGAGAGAGATAGAGAGAGAGAGAGAGAGAGAGAGAGAGAGAGAGAAAGCGGGGTCAGCGATGATAGCAGGATTAGATTATTACTGGCCGGTATCGAGACTATAATGGCATCCGCAGAAAATGGTAGCCAGCTCGCCAACTCAGATCGCAGTCAGAGCGCAGCTGCGTTTCTCGGTCGCCGCTGCGTCTCCACCTCTTTCCCGGTCGTCTTCTTGGTGCAATTATTATACGTCATGCGTCTGCCGATTGTTATTCTAACTGATGTGGCGCCGTCTCGCCAAATATACACATACATATATATATATATATATATATACAGGGTGTTCCGCAGCAACATATACAAAATTCGTGGAGGCCTAGCACGGCTTGAGTGAGCATAAAAGTCCCATACCGTTTTGCGATAATCGTAATAGTTTTCGAGAAATTAATTAAAAACGTCCAGCAATAGCGTCCGCCGAGATGTGTAAGAGTCGAGCCGCCCGAGTTTCAGGCCGGCCCACTCTACCCATAAGTAGACACCGGCGCGCGGTGAGGGGAGAAACAACAGACCACTGCCCGCGCTTGCGAGGCTTCTCCTCCTACGTCTTGCCGCACCGCTCCGCACCGCACCGAAACTCGCAACGATGTCGCCGAGCCGCGAACGTTCGCGATTACAATTACGATTACTTAATAAGAGAGCAAAAATAGCTCCAATTATTGAAACAGTTATAAGCAATGTGTGATAAAAAAGAATGGGAAGAGTGAAAGCGATGGAAACCGATAGAGTGTGCAGACAATTTAATTATTTTCTGTCATAATCTTAAATGGAAACCCCCATTTTTTATTGCAGATAAGGATTTTACGCCACAAAATACGTAAATATTGTCCGAAACTTTTTTTTTATTCGTAATAAATGGCGCTGTAATTGCAAAAGTTATATTTTCCGCAATTCTCCAGAAACGATCATTGGATTGAGAAATAAAAAATACCTGTTCAATATTTTTAAAGAACATAATAAAGAATAATAATAATAATAATAATAATAATTTTTAAAGGACATAATAAAAGAACATAATAAAAGTGAGCTCTGACCGCATTGCACTACCTTTTATAATAAGCCGTAGTTCGCCATACACCCACAGTGGCGCGTCGAGCAGGTCCCTCTTCGATTAGGGTTCCCATTTGAGATTTGAACGTTACCACCCACCCTACCCCGAGAGGATGGGAGGGGGGAATAACTTTTATTATGTTCTTTAAAAATATTAAACAGGTATTTTTTATTTCTCAATCCAATGATCATTTCTGGAGAATTGCGGAAAATATAATTTTTTGCGATTACAGCGCCATCTATCACGAATAAAAAAAAAGTTTCGGACAAAATTTACGTATTTTATGGCGTATAATCCGTATCTGCAATAAAAAATGGGGGTTTCCATTTAAGATTTCAAAGTTGCCTCCAATCCCCACCCCCAGGGGGTGGAGTGGGAGGTCGAATTTGGTATCATTGGATGTGCCCCTTCGAGACTAACAACTTTTATTAACCATTTTTTTTTATCCAATGCATAGTTCTCGAGATATTTCAATGTCTTCAGATAAATCGTGCACCCTGTATAAGTATACATATATAGATTTGTATCTAATATTTAATAACTTTTCCTTAAGTTTTTGCTAAATATACCGACTTGCGCTTTTCTAAACATAATATCGTCGTGTTGTAGCTCTGATTTATCATTTTAGTCTATCTTTCAATTATTTCTTAATATATACTGTCATCTATACATTGTCATTAACTTTCAACGCAATCGAAATCTTAAAATCTTTAAGAATTTTCATCTCAGGACTGAGACTAACCAGAGACTCGCGCTTTTCTAGACATAATATCATTGTGTTAAAGTTCTAACTTATTATTTTACTTGGCCTTTCAATTGTTTCTCAACATGTGTTGTCGCCTACACCTTGCCATAAATTTCATTGCAGTAGAAATGTCTCAATCTTCTACATCTTACATATAAGACACGAGACATCTTGAAAAGTGATTGAGAGGCAAACTTAAATAATAAATTGGAACTATATCGCAAGGATATTATGTTTAAAAAAGCATGAGTCACTGTGTAATCTCAGCCTTGAGATAAAAATTCATATACATATTGATTGCGATGAAATTAACGACATAGTACAAGAGACATCATACCGTGGGCAACGACCAAAGGACAAACTAATATAATAAATTAGAGTTCCATTACAACAATATTATACATGGAAAAGTGTGAGTCTATACAGTTAACGAAAATTTAGGGAAAATGTTTAAAATTGAGAAATTTCTGCTGCAATGAAATTTATTACAATAGGAACAACAAATGTTGAGAAGCTATTGAGATGCCAAATAAAATATTAAATTGGATGCTATGTCCTAAAGGAGGAGCGCAACCTTTTCGTTCGCAGGAAAGGCGAATCTCATTCATACACGCGTGTCAGGGAACGGGTCAGGAACCTGGCGGGTCCCTTTACTCGGTCACTGACGTACGACGAGCGGTCCGTTTTTCGGTCAAGGACGCGAATCCTTTTACCGGGGATAGGACCATGAGTTAACTGTTGGAAGGTGGGGTGATTTTGAAATGAATTGATGGGAATAAACTAATAACAAATTTATTAAATTAAAGGTGACAACAAAATGATATACGGCGCGGTTTAAAATATAACAATAAAATGATATCATTGAGGAAGAAGGTAGAGAGGTATGAAAAGAAGTGATGGGTCTGGGTGATAATTAATCTCTAAGACAATATTAATTATTGAGCGAAGGTATTAAGCAGCTGCTTCTATTTCATCGGGATCCCTTACCCCGAGAATGAATTCAAAGTTATGAAGAACGTATGAATGTATAAAATGTAAAAATGTTTGCAAAATGTACAAAAAACTGCCTGGTTGTGCCCAATGCACAGACGGAAATATACGTGCAATGCAACTCGAAAGCGAGAAATGTAAATTTTCAATATAATGAAACTACAAAAATAAAGACACATTATATATTCCATGGTTCTGTATATAAGCATCTGGCCATTTGTTCGCACTTTTCACCCCTCCTTTCAACTGAACGCCAGAGACGGTAAACAACGTATCTGGCATGCAAGTAGACAAAAAATCTGGTCTTCATTTCTTGGCCTGCAGCAACGCATTCGGTCAAAGTAGGTAGGAAAATGGAATGCATCGAAAAACTAAAATCGACCAAAAGTGACCACTGAACCCGACCGCACACATAAAACATGAAAGTTTACGACTACGGTTATTTGTTTTCGATAAAGACAAGGATCCGCCATTCAGCACTCAGCCACTTTGAAAAAAAATGTACCACGCCTATTGGTACGGCCGACGGTCATCTCTCGAATTATTCGTTCTCTCCCCACCCTCTCATAGAAATAACAAAAAATTCTATCGTGCAGACAATCAACCGTCAGACAGTCAGTCGTCGGTCAGTCGATCAGTCGGACGTCTGGTAGAGATCTGAAAAATTTGCACTGAGTGAATCGTCAAGAAAATGGATATAGAAGAAATAGAAATCGAAACAGTTTTCAAAAAGATTAAAGAAAATCGCTACAAGCCCGCGGAATGTGCCATAGTTGTAAGTAATGTGAAAAGTGTAATTTGAAAGTTTTGTGCGCGTGTGTATTATTTTCATACTTCGTCATTTGTATATTTGTCTCTTTTCAGTGCTTTTGTGAACGTGGAAAAGTGAAAGTTACTACACCAAATAGAATGAAAGGCTATTTTTCTATCGCCGAAAGGCGAAGAGTCCGTGCATCGAGGCACGGCATTACATATAAAATGCCGGGCACGTTAGCACGAAGCTATAGTCCCGGCAGTTATAGTAAGTTTTTTATAAATATTCTATAATATAATATTTATTAATAATATTAATAATATTAATTTTTTAGTGCTTCAGTGGGACCATGCCTATTGCAGCATGCATTAAAATAGCAGGATACGTTAGTATAAGTGATCGTAAAATTAAACATTATTTTAGATTGGGGGAAAGGAATATAGATGAAGGAATCTTAAATGATTTATGACACGGAAGGAATTCATATGATGTATTTAATTTAAATGATTTATTTAATAATTATAAAAATGTAAAACCAGATGTAGAAGAAGATTGGTAAAGTAAAAAAATTTTTATAATATAAAATACGTGTGCATTTATTTTCTGAACCCTTATTTCCTCCCGGTGGGGTTTTAGCCGGTAAGAGTCCGGCATAACCCTCGCCTCCCCCCAAGAGGCGAGGGTATCCATGAGGATTTCCCCATCGTAAACAAAAAGAATAAAATAATAATAATAAATAATTATATATATACAGGGTGTTTGATAGCTGATCATGCAGACGAAAGTTGGAGATAGATTGGGTGTAGCCGAGAAGAAAAGTCATGTACCATAATGTCAAATTGGCAATAGTTACCGAGTTATTAATTAAAACATGTGAGCCAACGAGCGCGTAGAGAGCGGAGGGCGACCGCAGTAAGTACGTAGATATTTGATACAGGCGGAGTCAGTGAGTGGCGGTAGACAAGCGCGCGCGGCGAAGGGCAACGTAAGCGACAAGAGGCGATCGCGCGCGACGAGGAGCGAGCGAGCTTTTTCTTTACAGCTTTTTCCTTATAGCTCGCTCGCTCCTCGTCGTTCGCGCTCGCTCGCCTCTTGTCGTTTGCGCTCGCTCGCTTCTCGTCGTTCGTGCTCAAGTTTTCTTTAAATATTTAAAAAAATATTAGGTAAATAGAAAAACGTTTGAGACAAAAGTTGTTTAAATTAATTAGTGGAAAAGGACGGTATAATAAAAAATTGGGTTATCCATTTAAGATTTTTATGTTGATTTTGACTGGACTTTTCCCAGGTTATCCTAAGGTCAGATTCATAGCATCAGTAAATAGATCCCTTGAAGTCCTACAACTTTTGTCTGAAATGTTTTTTTCTAAAGTGTCGCCTTAACGAAAAAATCGGATGATTCGTGTGGTCTGTTATTGCCCAAGTTGGTAGTCCCGGGCAATGTGCTTCATCCTCATATCTCTTTACACGCTTACGTTTTAAAATTATTTTCAGTTATACTGTATACAGAGCAGAAGGGACGCCCGCTTGGTACGTGTAGAGAGAGAGAGAGAAAGAGAGAGAGAGAGAGAGAGAGAGAGAGAGAAGAGAGCTTGCTCTATCCTTGCAGCATGGCGTATGGAGATGGCACGGCTCGATCGAATAGAAACGCGTACGCTCGAACGTATGCAGGAAACGAGGCTCCAACAGCCATGTCGGTATTATGCTCGATGCCGCAGAGCAGTGGGCGCGGATCATCATTGGCGCGAGTCGGCACGGCTAATGCGCTAGCCTTCGAATTTGTTGTCCAAGTTTCCACGCAGGGCCTGGAAGTAACACCGGCCGCGTATCCGGTATGCAGCTTCGTTTCCATGGTGCGCGGGTTGAACGCATCGGTGGTCTCCGAGATGACGTTGGAGTGCGCAGAGACCGGTCACATCGTCGTACGAGGCTCTCTCTCCGCAAAAACAGTGGCCGGTTTCAAAATCGGGCTTGATCGCCGGGTCTGAGTAGGGAATGAGCGAGGCGCAAGCATTCGGCAGAGCTATCAAGCGGTCGATCGGCGCTTCGATGGTTTTGTTCCCGCGATCATCGAGTTTCATTTCCGCGCACACGAAACGGTATTCTCCGCTCGGCAATCGTTCGTCTATCGATTCGAAGGTCAGTGATGGATCGATGTACTGATGCCAGGTCTTGCCGGTTGCGCGATCCAGCAGTGCACCGTTGCACACCGTTATGAGATTGCCGCCTTCGCTGGCAAAGGCGCGCGTTTGCGGCATGCATCGCCAGCCGTGCTTGCTGTAGAGGGCAAGAGATGTATTGGTGTTACAAACCGCCGCATCATTTGGCATGCAGTACGTTCCGGGCCGGCTGCGACGATTGTTCAGAATCAGGCCCACCCGATCGTAATAGCGGTAATCAACACCGTCGCTCATCTTGCAAAATTCGCGACAATCTGTATTCATCGTACGGTGATATGAAAGCGCCGACGGTCAAGCAGTCGCGTTGTCTCGCGTGATCGTTCTTGTCTCCCTCATCTTCCTCGTCGTCAAAACCACTACTACCTCTTCGTCCTTCCGCAGATTCGAAGCGTACCGCGGGAAGAGAATCAATGCCCACGCCCATTTGTCTTGTCAAATGAAGAAGTCGCTCTCGCTGTATGTTGTCGTTCAAAATCGAACCGTTATTCGCTTCGACCAGTGGATCGTACAACACGTCCGAATTACGCGCAATCGCCGCTCTTTCGGGCTCGATGTAGACGGATATATGTGCGCGCCGCACAAAATACAGCAAGAGCACAATCGCAATCAACGCCAAGAGTCCGCGAAATTGATGGTGCATCGCTAGCGGCCAGCGTTTCGCTTGACGGCGATTGAGGGATTGGACAACGTATTGGAAGAAATTGACTGAGGCTTGTTTCGATTGATGTTTTTTTATTTTTTCTTAATATTCGCGAAATTCGCGAAATACAATAGCTCGTACAAGGCGCGAAACAATTTTTACGATATCTCGTTCGTGCTGACAAAAAAGTGCGCAATCGTGTCGATGATTGATTGTGTGTATCATATGGCGTCTGTTGCGCACCACCACGTCCAGTGATTCGTCAACGTAATACGAGTGGGGTGAATCTTCTAAATTGAAAAAATAGCATCGTTGAAAGGCTTCATCATCGTTCAAGTCGGTGGGCGGAAGGGTGCACACTGTACGGACGGTGGCGCGATAGACGTTGCGTCTCTGTCGCTCAATAATGGTAAAGTCTGCGTCCGGTCGCGTCGACGATTCCACGATGATTTCGTACAATTGACCTGGTACGAGCGAACAAACATACGAACCCTCGGTTACTTTTTTTTCAACTTAGAATCGATTACTCTTCGGTGACCTGCTTCTTCCGTGCTAGACGATGTACGAGGAGGCACCACCACCGGGTGGTGCTAATGTTGGTGGCAGTGGTGTTTCAACTTCCGAACTGCTGCTGCTGCTGCTGGCGTAGTCGAGCATATTTTCGCCGCCCGCGCCGTCACCGTTATCGTCGACGTAGCCGTCGTCCTCTTTCTCCTCGTCACTGCTGGACATGTTCAAGTTGATTATGCGTGACAAGTCTTTGCCAGCAACTTCGCGACTTTGATCAATCGATGATGGCTTTGTCGTTATCAATGCCGCCGTTTTCTCGTGTGCTTCGTTATTCGCAAGTGCCGTCGCTGCTGTTGCTTCGTTCAGAGTAGATGATATTGCTATTGTTCCGTTTGTTGTAGGCGCTGCTATTGCTGTTGATGCTGTTTCTCCGTTCATAATGGATGATGTTGCTGTTGTTCCGTTTGTTGTAGGCGCTGCTGCTACTGATCCGTTTGTGTCATCTTTCGCGCGTTTCGCTTTCGGTTCGCGATTGCCGTTTCTCTTGCGAGTCGTTCGAATTTGCCGTCGTCGTCTTTTCATTCGTCACCGTGGCGTTCTTTTGAGCGCCGTCATCGCGACTCCTGGATTTGACAAACACAGATCTAGAACGAGGTCGAGCGATAACGGTTTCTCTTCCGTCGACTGTCGTTGTGGCTGCGGCTGTTGATTCTAGAGAACGTAATGTCGGCGATGCACCTCCGCTGTTGCAGATTCGAATTATCATGGGACGCAGCAGCGGCAGGCTTTTCCATCCACCACCGGTTGATTATCATACAATATACCGTCTATGACATCGGCCGATACGGTGTTCCAGGCGCACGTTTCGAACGTATTCGGATATTCGTACCACTCGTCCAAGTTTCGCAACATGTTTCCGGTAGCCTGGTCATCGGTAGCCTATTTATGCAGCGTTGAGGAGTCTGTTACGCCATAGGCCACAAAGATGTTCGTCACATTGAACCGTATGAGTTCCATGTTGAGATTGGCCCCATAGCACAGCAAGCGTATGAGTTCTCGTTTGCCGCGTCGACGACCCAGACACATGCGAATCTCGGTGTCATTCAAACTCGCTTTCAGTTGATGAATTTTAGCAAAGCGCTCCTCCTTGGACAACTGTTCAAACAAGCAGATCAGGCGTGCAAAATGATGAAAACTTCGGTTGTAACTACTCGTTTGCTGTTGTTATTCATATTGTTGCAGCTGTGCAAGTTGTTGATACTTGGCAGCGGCGGTCATCGTGGCGATGCTGGTGGAAGTGGTGCTAATGGGGGTGGCTGCGGCTGCGGCGGGTTCCATCAGTTCGCTGTTCTCACTACTGACGACCATTGTACTGACGAGTTGCGCGTTGAAACGTGGTCTTTGGTGATCTTCTTTCCCACCTGATACGCTTCCGATCGCCAGCGACTGGTGATCTGTTTCGTTGAAAAGCTGCACTAAATTGTCCAACGATGAATAATCGTAGAGTTGTTGCTGCTGTTGCATACCTCGTATGTATTGTTGCACGAATAAATTGTATGAACGTAAAGACAACGACGGACCCTCGAGGACGGACACACGACTACGACGATCTCTCTTCGACACTGTCGAAACGAGATTCAAACTTCTTGAATATATACTGTTCTCGGGACGACGGCGACGACGTGGCGCTTAAAATTCGATCAGCGACAACGGCGTTTCAAATTCGACCAGCGACGACGGCTCTTAAGATTCGACCAGCGACGACGGCGCTTCAGATTCGACCAGCGACGACGGCTCTTAAGATTCGACCAGCGACGACGGCGTTTCAAATTCGACCAGCGACGACGGCTCTTAAGATTTGACCAGCGACGACGGCGCTTCAGATTCAACCAGCGACGACGGCTCTTAAGATTTGACCAGCGACGACGGCTCTTAAGATTCGACCAGCGACGACGGCGCTTAAAATTCGATCAGCACCGACGGCACTTAAGATTCAATCACCTCCCGAAACACCAAATGAAACGTGTTATCGCGCGATCTAAATGTGCGCGGATATTCAGTCTTAATTCGTTCCTTGATTTTAAACACGATATCTCGAATGTTAGATCTCGCGACGTTACAACCGCTTTTGTCGAGAAATTCGCACAGAAATTTGCACATTTCGATCTCTCTGACAGACACGGTAGAATCCTCGACGATGCGATAACGTTTCAACAACCATTCATACTGATCGATGGAGACGTACAAATTTCGCGCGTCACGCTGCATCGTCACGGGTATGCGATCGATGATGACCGGGTCTTCGAGTCTCTTGGCCGATTGATGAGCAAACACGTCGCTCGCTTGTACAATCTCTTCTCCGCCATCCGGCGACGACGATGACGCTTTGCCGATGTCACCATCTGTTGACAATTCGTGTACGATGCGTTCCGTATGGCCGTAGATTAGCATTTTGCGGAATGCTTCGAGCTCTTGCATTCGAGTATTCAAGCGTGCTTTATCATCTCGATTAGAATCGTCGACGACACCCTCGTGTAGTTTCTTTCTTTCCAGCCAGTTTTTAGCGAAGCATTTGCTCAAGGCGTCGTAGAGCAGATAAAACGATTCATCGTATGCACATGTCGATGGCAAAGTGTTCCATGGCCAGAAAGAGACCCACGCGAAACGAGGGAAAACTCACGCCCTGTGCGAAGCATCTTGTGACGAATTGGTACGATACACTCGTTGCGGAATGTTTGTCAAAGTCCACCGAGCAATCGTGATCGCGCGGATGCAACGTTTTGAAACGATGCAGCATGCGCAAACAATACTTGAGGCGCGTAATAACACCCGCGTCGCTGCGTAGAGTCGTTAACCGTTAGCACTAGTTTGGCCAGATTGATCAGATGTTGCGGTTGCTGATCGAAAAATTTTCGACTCTTGATGCGCGTGCGAGAAATAAGCAGTTTGAAGAGCTCCGAGTTCAAGCGTTCAGGTTCATCGCATTGACACAGATGCGAGTTCATCATGCTCATAAGGTCGATGTTGATCTCATCGCGCACACCCTGTCGCAACGTCGCGTTGCTGATGGTGCCTGTCAGGGCGCACGAGAACATTTGACGCAACACTTCTGATACGAATTCGCTCTTGCCGCTGTCGCTGCCGCCTTGCAACAACAGCACAGATTTCAGAAACTGTCCGGGGAATCGTACCGCCACGACAAACCGCCAAGAGGAACATAACAATCTCCAGGTCGCCTCTGGCGTAAATATGCATAGTGACAAGGGCAACGCAGAGCGAGTAGCCGATGTCGTGCGGCACTCTGTCATCCACGTTCATGCTGTGATTAACGAATATTGTCAGACCGTTGGCCAGAGAGTTTGTGTCGTATGAGTGTATACTCGTTTCGGCGAAAACTTTCCGCAGCGAACGCTCACGATCGCTTGCGTGCGTGGCGGTCAAACGGCCAAAAACGTTCCAGCGCCACTTATTCGCGGGCAACTGGCATTCGCGCGTAGATTTGCCGTTTTGGCTCAGTGTCGCCCAGCGCTCTCTTTCTCTTGCCACAACAAACAAATACAATGCAGCAATGTGACGCAGGGATAGGTTGGTCGTAAATGATGATTCCGGAATCACCGTAGAATTGCGCACGCTGGTTAACCATTCGCGCAAGTCTTGATCATCCGCGTGCTCCAGGGCAAATTCATCGAGTTCGCGAGACGCGAGAAATTCACGCATGGCGTCTGCGCTGGCTGATGTTTCGTTATTGCTACTGTCATTTCCGCCGTCGTTTTTCAAACGCGTCACGAAGGTTCTTCGTGCGCGTTGTTCCGATTGTTGTTGGCTGCTGCTGCTGTTGTTGATGCTGCCTCGACATTGAGTGTCGCGGCGAAGATTGACTTTACGACGCCGCAGAGCGAGCTCGTTCAACGAAACGTCGGTAGAAATTTCGTCGTTCCGTTGTTGCTGCTGCTGCTGCTGCTGCTGCTGTTGCTGCTACTGTTCATCATTTGCCACAGTGGTTCGTTCGAGTTGTTGTTCGTTGCCACTATTACCACTGCTACTCTTTCGTTGTTGTTTATCGGTCATTAGTCGAAGAAAATTTTCAGTATTTTCGTATATGTCCTTCTGTACTCGTCGGAACATCTCGTTGGCCGCTTCGTTATCGTATATCGAAAAGCTACGGCCGTGTCCGTATTCGCAATCGTCCACTTGGGAAGTGGTCGTTGTATAGCGATACATTGCACGACAGTTTAGGGGTGCATAGAGCGCTCGATATGGGCAATCATCGCGCAGAGAGACGTCTGCCGAAGAGTGCGTGAGCATCGATATGAGTCGATGCACTGTATCGGGCCGCTCTAGTACAGCTAGACCAAACGAGAATGCGAGATTCACCATTACTAGAAAGAAACAACGTGCCTCGCGATGTGACAATAATACTGCGGCAGCGTCGCTCGTAGAGACAAAGGGCACTAGACGCGAAAGAAGATCTTTCGTATCGCATACGAAACGTCGATCATACGATTTTTCGCTCAACTGTTTCAACATGTTACTCTCGAAAGCGAGAGTATCTTTATCGTCAACAAAGTGGTCAGTCAGTAGTTGTTGGTAGTGCATCGATTGTGGCGGCTGTGTCGCTCCTGACGAGGGAGCGCCAGCGTCGTTTGATTCGTTGTCTTCATTGTTGCACGGTGGAGCGCGTTTAGCTACGATGCGCGAATACAAATAATGATTGATCGTGCCGCGCGAACACACCAGTCCAAAGTACTCGTTGATCGAATCTATAGCACGAGCCACGAATCGTTTTATGCGCCGATCGTGAATCTCGTTGAATCTATATCGATTTGGTGGATTCGAATCGTCGTAATCGATGCGGAGCAAGGGCGCTACGGCTGGTGTTGTTAGCTCGAAACGATTCAAATAGAGATTCAGTATTAATCGACCCGAGCTATTTTTGTCTACGTAACGAACAAATTTGTCCAGCGTTGATCCTTGAGTAATGATGCTGTTACCGTTGCCAGCATCGCCGCCGCCGCCGCCATCGCGGTCATTGTCCTCTTCGCGATTGTTTTCACTCGCGCCGGAAGAATTTACAGCGTCACCTCTGCACATAGTCATCATTTTTTCTACGATAGTGCTCATGCTATAATGGAAATCGGTTTGCGACATTTTGTCGACATATGAAAACTAGGCAAACGAATGCTGCCGCCCTTGTTGTTGTTGTTGTTGTTGTTGCGTGGACCATTCGTAGGTGTGCTCTCGGCCATGCGTCGTTTCAATGTTTCGCGCACTTCGTACAAAATTTGCGATGTCACGGTTTTTTCAAACTGTGATTCATTGCGCACGAATACGAGTTCGTCGTTCGCCGCGTCAATGTATCTTGAGTCATTATAACGCCAATACATTGTGTTCAACAGAACCATAACGTTGCTTTGTTACTTTATATAGTTGAGTAAGTGCGACGACGTGAATACGAGCGATCGTGAGCTACCGCCACCACTATTGCCAGCGTATTCGTCGTCGTTGTCGTGGTCATTGGCATATTTATCTTCGTTGTTATCGACCGATTGCAAGCGCGAAGATTGGTTACGACGACGACTACGAGAACAAGCAGTCACTGTTTTTTTGCAACGTGACTGTCGACCGTTCACGCTATTTTCCGCTAGCAATTCCGGTCGATTTATCAAGTCGCATATACAAAATTCGTACAGTATTGACACTACGTTCGGTTTGTCCCACAATGCCGAAAATGCACGGTCGCATGACGAGCACGCGCCGTTCACAAAGATTCGATGTTTGTTGTCGTCCACCAATTCGCTGGGTCGCGCTGCGGTTCTTCTGCGTGCCAACAGGGGAAACAAAAACATATCCGTCACGCACAATTTGTCCAAAATAGATACCGTTCGACCGTCTCCGAGGTTTTGATATCGGTGCAAAATATACCGTGTGCGCAGAGCAAACAATTCATCGACGAAACACATGGAGAGAAAGAATTCGCACACTTCGCCGAAGCAATAATCGTTACGAAACACATAGTAATAGAACTGGGCCAGTGTGATCGATGGGCAGTAATTGATCAAATGCGTCAACACTAGAGGCCGAACCGGCACACTAGATTTCACTTCCGCATTTATCGCGGGATTCTCGTATATGCGTACGTTTCGTTCAATGAGATGGTCGAAGAAAGCGATGTGATAGCGACGATATATCATCAGACGATCGCAATAGAGAGTCGTCATGTGTTGAGTACGTTCCATTAATGGTCTGTTGCATCGTTTTAATCTTTGTGATAGGCGTTGCATGGCTGCTCGATAACGTTCATTCTGACTGGTGCGCAAACGGGCAAATAGATACGCTCGATACGAAGCGGTGCGATACGCACTCACGTACCGACGTGTTACAGCGGACCAGGTGGTCCAGGTGGTTGAGTCTCTCGATGGCGTGCAGTTTCATCCTGTCTTCACGGTCGAAGAGAAATTCGTGCAATTGTCTGCGTTTTCCTACGCCGCTATAATCTTCCATCGCTTCTTCGGCACTTTTCTTGCTACTGGTACTGCTGGTACTGCTGCTGTTGATGCGTTGACGCATTTCACGCGTAGTCCATTCAACAATCTCGCAGAATTTGATCGGTCGTCGTGATTCATCTCGAATCTGTTTGCGATTTTGTGCGTATTCTCGAAACGTTCGAAGGGGTCGTTCGTCGCAGACGCCCCCATCGCCGCCGCCGTCGTCGTCGTCGTCGCAATTTGCTTTTGGCTGCTGCTGCTACTGTTTCGTTCAATCGTTGTTTCTTAGGCGCAAAATATCGCGATGACAAATTGCGGCCACCACTATCGTCGTCTACATTGTTCTCAATTCTACGTTTTTTTGACATACTATAGTTGAGTGTTTTTTCTCTTTTTTTTCAATCGAGTGGACTGTGTATTGCTGTTGTACTGTACTCTTCGATAAAGTCTATATACAGGGTGGACCATTTTAACCTTTAATGGAGAATAACTCGACCGGTGAGCGAAATAATGAAAAAAGTTTCATACAAAAGTTGTTGGACAAGGAGGGGGACGTATGACCATATCCTTGAATTTGACCTTGACTTTGACCTTAGGGGTTATTTGAAAGTCAAATAACATTTTTTAAATGAAATTGCCTATTTTCGACCCCGGATTTGGAAAGAGCGAGAAATTTTAGAATAGGATATGGTATGATCGATAAGATCAAATGTCATGTTTTGAGGTCATTTCAAAGTCAAAAGGAACTTGTACGTGTATTCATGCGAAAATCGTATCTGTATACGGGGATTTCTAAATTAT
Source organism: Harpegnathos saltator (assembly GCF_003227715.2). NCBI lineage: Eukaryota > Metazoa > Arthropoda > Insecta > Hymenoptera > Formicidae > Harpegnathos > Harpegnathos saltator. The sequence continues at coordinate 12,793 of NW_020230178.1, read as the reverse complement.
CTTCTACACTTAGCATTACCCAGAGACAACGACGCGGACGTGGTAGAATTCTGCCTCTTTCGGAGTGCTTGTTTAGAGTGAGTCCCCTTGCCTCTCACTATGCATACTTTGCTATTGTTAATCTAGCTATTCAAAAGGTTTTCGAAAGTTGCACCGTTAGCATTTATGCAATAATTGAGCCTTCTTTGGAAATGGGCCACTGTGCTGAGCAAGACATTTCGTGGAATCGCTTCGTCTTATGCGATTTTCCATATCTTCTCTTGTTGTTGATTCTTCTTTGAAAACAACTTCTTTCAAATAGTCCCAGAGATAAAAATCGAGTGACGTTAAATCAGGAGAACGAGGAGGCCATGCAATCGGACCCTCTCGACCAATCCATCGGTTCGGGTACCTTTCATCTAAAAACCTCCTGACTATACGTGCAAAGTGCGGTGGTGCACCATCCTGTTGGAAGAACATCCTTCGCCTGGTTTCCAAGTCTACGTTCTCCAACAAATGAGGCAATTGGTCTGTGAGCAAATCGAGGTACGTATTTGCATTCACAGTACGTTCGAAAAAGAATGGACTGACCAAGTATCCATTAACAATCAACACCGCTGGAGCCTCAATGTCTGGTGCGGGATTGTTAATGGATACTTGGTCGGTCCATTCTTTTTCGAACGTACTGTGAATGCAAATACGTACCTCGATTTGCTCACAGACCAATTGCCTCATTTGTTGGAGAACGTAGACTTGGAAACCAGGCGAAGGATGTTCTTCCAACAGGATGGTGCACCACCGCACTTTGCACGTATAGTCAGGAGGTTTTTAGATGAAAGGTACCCGAACCGATGGATTGGTCGAGAGGGTCCGATTGCATGGCCTCCTCGTTCTCCTGATTTGACGTCACTCGATTTTTATCTCTGGGGCTATTTGAAAGAAGTTGTTTTCAAAGAAGAACCAACAACAAGAGAAGATATGGAAAATCGCATAAGACGAAGCGATTCCACGAAATGTCTTGCTCAGCACAGTGGCCCATTTCCAAAGAAGGCTCAACTATTGCATAAATGCTAACGGTGCAACTTTCGAAAACCTTTTGAATAGCTAGATTAACAATAGCAAAGTATGCATAGTGAGAGGCAAGGGGACTCACTCTAAACAAGCACCCCGAAAGAGGCAGAATTCTACCACGTCCACGTCGTTGTCTCTGGGTAATGCTAAGTGTAGAAGATAATTTAGAAATCCCCGTATACAGATACGATTTTCGCATGAATACACGTACAAGTTCCTTTTGACTTTGAAATGACCTCAAAACATGACATTTGATCTTATCGATCATACCATATCCTATTCTAAAATTTCCCGCTCTTTCCAAATCCGGGATCGAAAATAGGCAATTCCATTTAAAAAATGTTATTTGACCTTCAAATAACCCCTAAGGTCAAAGTCAAGGTCAAATTCAAGGATATAGTCATACGTCCCCCTCCTTGTCCAACAACTTTTGTATGAAACTTTTTTCATTATTTCGCTCACCGGTCGAGTTATTCTCCATTAAAAGTTAAAATGGTCCACCCTGTATATATATTTTTGATGAGACTAATATTATACTGAGACTGTCACATTGTCAACAGTAGCTCCATGTTGGGGTTTAGTATTCCACTATTCTTACTGACTACATCATATCTCCGCTGCTAAAAAAGTGGCTATAGGCGCTCTAATTTGGCCGTAATGCTGAGGCAACGTGAACTGTCATCTCTCCGCCGTGGACAATGTGCATGCGAACCAGTCGCGGGAAAGAACTCGTATGACTGTACGAACGACACAGAACTCATCTTGTGCGAGCGTTTTTGGTGTGAGCGATGGTCTCGATGCGCTCACGCGATCGTCATAAAAGCCATGTTGAGCAAAGGCCTGGGGCACGGGTGCAGCGGCGACAAATTGCAGGCGATTCATTCGGTGGACGATGCATTCGATTCCTACTCCTACTACCTGGCTAATTGCTACTACTACTACTACTACGACTACTACATCATTATCGCCTAGCACAAATTGGTGGAACAACATGATTGGCATTCTGACCAAACGTGGACACGACGACCGGGGGTAAATCTGCACCCTTCTGCGACCCGCCACAGTTTGCCGTTTGGCTGACGCGGCACCACGGTCTGAACAGCAGGTCGGAACGCGTATTGAGAGATATACAAGCGTTGGACGACGTCGCATTGGTCACCCACTACACTTGACTTTCCCGTCGTTAATGGAGGAAAGGATTGTACCTGAAGTAATGTCGCATTGGCCGATGATGAAAATATAGCTTGTACGCCGTGCTAGATTTCTCGATAGAATTTTTCCACTACGAAGCGATGGAGCTCGCATGGATACCTGCGTTACAATTTTCTATTAACGATTTCGAGAGCAGTATCGACACCGAACAGTTGTGTGGTGCAAAATGTTCCGTTCGACGATCTGCTGGATGGTACCAATGGCTAGCGAAAGATGTTGATCTTCAACGCCACGGGAACGTCTCACGATGTCGAAGACGTACGTCTGCCAAAAGTGGGGATCTTGCATTTGTCGCGACGAACGTGAATTACTGGACGCTTCAACGATCGTCGCGCTGACACGCGATGGTTCTCTCTTGCTGAGACTTACCGAGAAGTCGTGCCTGAACGACATCGTTTTTGCGCGCGCCTCGCTGAAAACGATTCAAGCAATTTATCGCCGTTTGCGCACCAGCCAATAGCAACGTGGCGAACACTTCGGCTTTCCGCGAGGGTTCAAAACAACAAACCTGCGACAATGCGTTGACGCTTCCGTATTTCTGTTTGTTCGTTTGAGCGAATTACGACACAAGATCGTATTAAGTGGACTTAAGAGGAATAAATCATGCCAATGTTTGTTATTGCTTATGCTACTCGCTGTTTGCTGCTACGCTGCTGCTTGCTGATCATTTGTACGATTCATCGATCAGTTTCTATGTGTAGCTATAGTGGCTGCACATTCGCAACGGAAACAAGCTTCACCCCCCTCCCTCCTGACGTCATAGGAGGCAGGGGGTGACGCTTGTCGCGCGTACCGCGAGCATGCGTTGACCATGGTCCAACAAAAGCTCCATAGAACTTGATGATGAATCGTACAAATGATCAGCAGCAGCAGCAGCAGCAACAGCAGTAGCAGTAACAATAACAAAACATGGCATGATTTATCCTCTTAGTCCACGTTAATACGATCTTGTGCGTAATTCGCTCAAACGAACAAACAGAAATACGGAAGCGTCAACGCATTGTCGCGGTTTGTTGTTTTGAAACCCTCGAAAGCGATAGTGTCGCACGTTGCTATTGGCTGGGGCGCAAACGGCGATAAATTGCTTGAATCGTTCAGCGAGCGCGCGCAAAAACGAGTCGTTCAGGCACGCTTCTCCGGTAAGTCTCAGCAAGAGAGAACCATCGCGTTTCAGCGCGCGATCGTTGAAGCGTCCAGTAATTCACGTTCGTTCGCGACAAATGCAAGATCCACTTTTGGCAGACGTACGTCTTCGACATCGTGAGACTTCCGTGGCGTGAAGATCAACATCTTTTCTCTAGCCATTGGTACCATCAGCAGATCGTCGACGACACATTTTGCACCACACAACTGTTCGGTGTCGATACTGCTCTCGAAATCGTTAATAGAAAATGTAACGCAGTATCCATGCGAGCTCCATCGCTTCGTAGTGGAAATTCTATCGATGAAATCTAGCACGGCGTACAAGCTATATTCATCATCGGCCAATGCGACATACTTCAGGCTACAATCCTTTCTCCATAACGACGGAAAGTCAAGTGTAGTGGTGACCAATGCGACGTCGTCCAACGCTTGTATATCTCTCAATACGCGTTCGACACTGCTGTTCGACCGTGGTGCCGCGTCAGCAACGGCAACTGTGGCGGTCGCAGAAGGGTGCAGATACCGTCGTCGTGTCACACGTTTGGTCAGAATGTCAATCATGTTGTTCCACCAATTTGTGCTAGGCGATAATGATGTAGTAGTCGTAGTAGTAGTAGTAGTAGCAATAGCAGTAGTAGGAGTAGGAATCGAATGCATCGTGCCACCGAATGAATCGCCTGCATTTGTCGCCGCTGCACCCGTCGCCCCAGCCGCTTGTCTCAACATGCTATGACGATCGGTGAGCGCATCGACGACCATGCGCTCACACCATAAACGCTCGCACAAGATGAGTTTTGTGTCGTTCGTACAGTCATACGAGTTCTTCCCGGACTGGTTCGCATGCACATTGTCCACGGCGGAGAGATGACAGTCACGTTGCCTCAGATTACGGCAAATTAGAGCGCCTATAGCCACTTTTTTAGCAGCGGAGATAGTGATGTAGTCAGTAAGAATAGTGGGAATACTAAACCCAACATGAGAGCTACTGTTGACAAATGTGACAGTCTCAGTATATATAGTCTCAAAAAATATATATACAGGGTGGACCATTTTAACTTTTAATGGAGAATAACTCGACCGGTGAGCGAAATAATGAAAAAAGTTTCATACAAAAGTTGTTGGACAAGGAGGGGGACGTATGACTATATCCTTGAATTTGACCTTGACTTTGACCTTAGGGGTTATTTGAAGGTCAAATAACATTTTTTAAATGGAATTGCCTATTTTCGATCCCGGATTTGGAAAGAGCGGGAAATTTTAGAATAGGATATGGTATGATCGATAAGATCAAATGTCATGTTTTGAGGTCATTTCAAAGTCAAAAGGAACTTGTACGTGTATTCATGCGAAAATCGTATCTGTATACGGGGATTTCTAAATTATCTTCTACACTTAGCATTACCCAGAGACAACGACGTGGACGTGGTAGAATTCTGCCTCTTTCGGGGTGCTTGTTTAGAGTGAGTCCCCTTGCCTCTCACTATGCATACTTTGCTATTGTTAATCTAGCTATTCAAAAGGTTTCGAAAGTTGCACCGTTAGCATTTATGCAATAGTTGAGCCTTCTTTGGAAATGGGCCACTGTGCTGAGCAAGACATTTCGTGGAATCGCTTCGTTCTTATGCGATTTTCCATATCTTCTCTTGTTGTTGGTTCTTCTTTGAAAACAACTTCTTACTAAATACGCCCAGAGATAAAAATCGAGTGACGTCAAATCAGGAGAACGAGGAGGCCATGCAATCGGACCCTCTCGACCAATCCATCGGTTCGGGTACCTTTTAATCTAAAAACCTCCTGACTATACGTGCAAAGTGCGGTGGTGCACCATCCTGTTGGAAGAACATCCTTCGCCTGGTTTCCAAGTCTACGTTCTCCAACAAATGAGGCAATTGGTCTGTGAGCAAATCGAGGTACGTATTTGCATTCACAGTACGTTCGAAAAAGAATGGACCGACCAAGTATCCATTAACAATCCCGCACCAGACATTGAGGCTCCAGCGGTGTTGATTGTTAATGGATACTTGGTCAGTCCATTCTTTTTCGAACGTACTGTGAATGCAAATACGTACCTCGATTTGCTCACAGACCAATTGCCTCATTTGTTGGAGAACGTAGACTTGGAAACCAGGCGAAGGATGTTCTTCCAACAGGATGGTGCACCACCGCACTTTGCACGTATAGTCAGGAGGTTTTTTTGAAAGGTACCCGAACCGATGGATTGGTCGAGAGGGTCCGATTGCATGGCCTCCTCGTTCTCCTGATTTAACGTCACTCGATTTTATCTCTGGGACTATTTGAAAGAAGTTGTTTTCAAAGAAGAATCAACAACAAGAGAAGATATGGAAAATCGCATAAGACGAAGCGATTCCACGAAATGTCTTGCTCAGCACAGTGGCCCATTTCCAAAGAAGGCTCAATTATTGCATAAATGCTAACGGTGCAACTTTCGAAAACCTTTTGAATAGCTAGATTAACAATAGCAAAGTATGCATAGTGAGAGGCAAGGGGACTCACTCTAAACAAGCACTCCGAAAGAGGCAGAATTCTACCACGTCCGCGTCGTTGTCTCTGGGTAATGCTAAGTGTAGAAGATAATTTAGAAATCCCCGTATACAGATACGATTTTCGCATGAATACACGTACAAGTTCCTTTTGACTTTGAAATGACCTCAAAACATGACATTTGATCTTATCGATCATACCATATCCTATTCTAAAATTTCTCGCTCTTTCCAAATCCGGGGTCGAAAATAGGCAATTTCATTTAAAAAATGTTATTTGACTTTCAAATAACCCCTAAGGTCAAAGTCAAGGTCAAATTCAAGGATATGGTCATACGTCCCCTCCTTGTCCAACAACTTTTGTATGAAACTTTTTTCATTATTTCGCTCACCGGTCGAGTTATTCTCCATTAAAGGTTAAAATGGTCCACCCTGTATATAGACTTTATCGAAGAGTACAGTACAACAGCAATACACAGTCCACTCGATTGAAAAAAAAGAGAAAAAACACTCAACTATAGTATGTCAAAAAAACGTAGAATTGAGAACAATGTAGACGACGATAGTGGTGGCCGCAATTTGTCATCGCGATATTTTGCGCCTAAGAAACAACGATTGAACGAAACAGTAGCAGCAGCAGCCAAAAGCAAATTGCGACGACGACGACGACGGCGGCGGCGATGGGGGCGTCTGCGACGAACGACCCCTTCGAACGTTTCGAGAATACGCACAAAATCGCAAACAGATTCGAGATGAATCACGACGACCGATCAAATTCTGCGAGATTGTTGAATGGACTACGCGTGAAATGCGTCAACGCATCAACAGCAGCAGTACCAGCAGTACCAGTAGCAAGAAAAGTGCCGAAGAAGCGATGGAAGATTATAGCGGCGTAGGAAAACGCAGACAATTGCACGAATTTTCTCTTCGACCGTGAAGACAGGATGAAACTGCACGCCATCGAGAGACTCAACCACCTGGACCACCTGGTCCGCTGTAACACGTCGGTACGTGAGTGCGTATCGCACCGCTTCGTATCGAGCGTATCTATTTGCCCGTTTGCGCACCAGTCAGAATGAACGTTATCGAGCAGCCATGCAACGCCTATCACAAAGATTAAAACGATGCAACAGACCATTAATGGAACGTACTCAACACATGACGACTCTCTATTGCGATCGTCTGATGATATATCGTCGCTATCACATCGCTTTCTTCGACCATCTCATTGAACGAAAAGTACGCATATACGAGAATCCCGCGATAAATGCGGAAGTGAAATCTAGTGTGCCGGTTCGGCTCTAGTGTTGACGCATTTGATCAATTACTGCCCATCGATCACACTGGCCAGTTCTATTACTATGTGTTTTCGTAACGATTATTGCTTCGGCGAAGTGTGCGAATTCTTTTCTCTCCATGTGTTTCGTCGATGATTGTTTGCTCTGGCACACGGTATATTGCACCGATATCAAAACCTCGGAGACGGTCGAACGGTATCTATTTTGGACAAATTGTGCGTGACGGATATGTTTTTGTTTCCCCTGTTGGCACGCAGAAGAACCGCAGCGCGACCCAGCGAATTGGTGGACGACAACAAACATCGAATCTTTGTGAACGGCGCGTGCTCGTCATGCGACCGTGCATTTTCGGCATTGTGGGACAAACCGAACGTAGTGTCAATACTGTACGAATTTTGTATATGCGACTTGATAAATCGACCGGAATTGCTAGCGGAAAATAGCGTGAACGGTCGACAGTCACGTTGCAAAAAAACAGTGACTGCTTGTTCTCGTAGTCGTCGTCGTAACCAATCTTCGCGCTTGCAATCGGTCGATAACAACGAAGATAAATATGCCAATGACCACGACAACGACGACGAATACGCTGGCAATAGTGGTGGCGGTAGCTCACGATCGCTCGTATTCACGTCGTCGCACTTACTCAACTATATAAAGTAACAAAGCAACGTTATGGTTCTGTTGAACACAATGTATTGGCGTTATAATGACTCAAGATACATTGACGCGGCGAACGACGAACTCGTATTCGTGCGCAATGAATCACAGTTTGAAAAAACCGTGACATCGCAAATTTTGTACGAAGTGCGCGAAACATTGAAACGACGCATGGCCGAGAGCACACCTACGAATGGTCCACGCAAACAACAACAACAACAACAACAAGGGCGGCAGCATTCGTTTGCCTAGTTTTCATATGTCGACAAAATGTCGCAAACCGATTTCCATTATAGCATGAGCACTATCGTAGAAAAAATGATGACTATGTGCAGAGGTGACGCTGTAAATTCTTCCGGCGCGAGTGAAAACAATCGCGAAGAGGACAATGACCGCGATGGCGGCGGCGGCGGCGATGCTGGCAACGGTAACAGCATCATTACTCAAGGATCAACGCTGGACAAATTTGTTCGTTACGTAGACAAAATAGCTCGGGTCGATTAATACTGAATCTCTATTTGAATCGTTTCGAGCTAACAACACCAGCCGTAGCGCCCTTGCTCCGCATCGATTACGACGATTCGAATCCACCAAATCGATATAGATTCAACGAGATTCACGATCGGCGCATAAAACGATTCGTGGCTCGTGCTATAGATTCGATCAACGAGTACTTTGGACTGGTGTGTTCGCGCGGCACGATCAATCATTATTTGTATTTCGCGCATCGTAGCTAAACGGCGCTCCACCGTGCAACAATGAAGACAACGAATCAAACGACGCTGGCGCTCCCTCGTCAGGAGCGACCAGCCGCCACAATCGATGCACTACCAACAACTACTGACTGACCACTTTGTTGACGATTAAAGATACTCTCGCTTTCGAGAGTAACATGTTGAAACAGTTGAGCGAAAATCGTATGATCGACGTTTCGTATGCGATACGAAAGATCTTCTTTCGCGTCTACGTGCCCTTTGTCTCTACGAGCGACGCTGCCGCAGTATTATTGTCACATCGCGAGGCACGTTGTTTCTTTCTAGTAATGGTGAATCTCGCATTCTCGTTTGGTCTAGTCTGACTAGAGCGGCCCGATACAGTGCATCGACTCATATCGATGCTCACGCACTCTTCGGCAGACGTCTCTCTGCGCGATGATTGCCCATATCGAGCGCTCTATGCACCCCTAAACTGTCGTGCAATGTATCGCTATACAACGACCACTTCCCAAGTGGACGATTGCGAATACGGACACGGCCGTAGCTTTTCGATATACGATAACGGAAGCGGCCAACGAGATGTTCCGACGAGTACAGAAGGCATATACGAAAATACTGAAAATTTTCTTCGACTAATGACCGATAAACAACACGAAAGAGTAGCAGTGGTAATAGTGGCAACGAACAAACAACTCGAACGAAACCACTGTGGCAAATGATGAACAGTAAGCAGCAACAGCAGCAGCAGCAGCAGCAGCAGCAACAACGGAACGACGAATTTCTACCGACGTTTCGTTGAACGAGCTCGCTCTGCGGCGTCGTAAAGTCAATCTTCGCCGCGACACTCAATGTCGAGGCAGCATCAACAACAGCAGCAGCAGCAAACAACAATCGGAACAACGCGCACGAAGAACCTTCGTGACGCGTTTGAAAAACGACGGCGGAAATGACAGTAGCAATAACGAAACATCAGCCAGCGCAGACGCCATGCGTGAATTTCTCGCGTCTCGCGAACTCGATGAATTTGCCCTGGAGCACCGGATGATCAAGACTTGCGCGAATGGTTACCAGCGTGCGCAAATTCTACGGGTGATTCCGGAATCATCATTTACGACCAACCTATCCCTGCGTCACATTGCTGCATTGTATTTGTTTGTTTGTGGCAAGAGAAAGAGAGCGCTGGGCGACACTGACAAAACGGCAAATCTACGCGCGAATGCCAGTTGCCCGCGAATAAGTGGCGCTGGAACGTTTTTGGCCGTTTGACCGCCACGCAACGCAAGCGATCGTGAGCGTTTCGCTGCGGAAAGTTTTCGCCGAAACGAGTATACACTCATACGACACAAAACTCTCTGGCCAACGGTCTGACAATATTCGTTATCACAGCATGAACGTGGATGACAGAGTGCCGCACGACATCGGCTACTCGCTCTGCGTTGCCCTTGTCACTATGCATATTTACGCCAGAGCGACCTGGAGATTGTTTATGTTCCTCTTGGCGGTTGTCGTGGCGGGTACGGATTCCCCGGACAGTTTTGAAATCTGTGCTGTTGTTGCAAGGCGGCAGCGACAGCGGCAAGAGCGAATTCGTATCAGAAGTGTTGCGTCAAATGTTCTCGTGCGCCCTGACAGGCACCATCAGCAACGCGACGTTGCGACAGGGTGTGCGCGATGAGATCAACATCGACCTTATGAGCATGATGAACTCGCATCTTGTGTCAATGCGATGAAACCTTGAACGCTTGAACTCGGAGCTCTTCAAACTGCTTATTTCTCGCACGCGCATCAAGAGTCGAAAATTTTTCGATCAGCAACCGCAACATCTGATCAATCTGGCCAAACTAGTGCTAACGGTTAACGACTCTACGCAAGGGCGACGCGGGTGTTATTACGCGCCTCAAGTATTTGTTTGCGCATGCTGCATCGTTTCAAAAACGTTGCATCCGCGCGATCACGATTGCTCGGTGGACTTTGACAAACATTCCGCAACGAGTGTATCGTACCAATTCGTCACAAGATGCTTCGCACAGGGCGTGAGTTTTCCCTCGTTCGCGTGGGTCTCTTTTGGCCATGGAACACCTTTGCATCGACATGTGCATACGATGGAATCGTTTTATCTGCTCTACGACGCCTTGAGCAAATGCTTCGCTAAAAACTGGCTGGAAAGAAGAAACTACACGAGGTGTCGTCGACGAATTCTAATCGAGATGATAAAGCACGCTTGAATACTCGAATGCAAGAGCTCGAAGCATTCCGCAAAATGCTAATCTACGGCCATACGGAACGCATCGTACACGAATTGTCAACAGATGGTGACATCGGCAAAGCGTCATCGTCGTCGCGGATGGCGGAGAAGAGATTGTACAAGCGAGCGACGTGTTTGCTCATCAATCGGCCAAGAGACTCGAAGACCCGGTCATCATCGATCGCATACCCGTGACGAATGCAGCGTGACGCGCGAAATTTGTACGTCTCCATCGATCAGTATTGAATGGTTGTTGAAACGTTATCGCATCGTCGAGGATTCTACCGTGGTCGCAGAGAGATCGAAATGTGCAATTTCTGTGCGAATTTCTCGACAAAAGCGGTTGTAACGTCGCGAGATCTAACATTCGAGATATCGTGTTTAAAATCAAGGAACGAATTAAGACTGAATATCCGCGCACATTTAGATCGCGCGATAACACGTTTCATTGTGGTTTCGGGAGGTGATTGAATCTTAAGTGCCGTCGGTGCTCGATCGAATTTTAAGCGCCGTCGTCGCTGGTCGAATCTTAAGAGCCGTCCGTCGCTGGTCAAATCTTAAGAGCCGTGTCGCTGTTGAATCTGAAGCGCCGTCGTCGCTGGTCAAATCTTAAGAGCCGTACGTCGCTGGTCGAATTTGAAAACGCCGTCGTCGCTGGTCGAATCTTAAGAGCCGGTCCGTCGCTGGTCGAATCTGAAGCCGTCGCGCTGGTCGAATCTTAAGAGCCGTCGTCGCTGTCGAATTTGAACGCCGTTGTCGCTGACGAATTTTAAGCGCCACGTCGTTCGCCGTCGGTCGAGAACAGTATATATTCAAGAAGTTTTGAATCTCGTTTCGACAGTGTCGAAGAGAGATCGTCGTAGTCGTGTGTGCCGTCCTCGGAGGGTCCGTCGTTGTCTTTACGTTCATACAATTTATTCGTTGCAACAATACTATACGAGGTATGCAACAGCGCAACAACTCTACGAGTATTATTCATCGTTGGACAATTTTAGTGCAACTTTTCAACGACAAACAGCATCACCAGTCGCTGGCGATCGAAGCGTATTCAGGTGCGGGAAATGAATCACCAAAGACCACGTTTCAAACGCCAACTCGTCAGTACAATTGGCGTCAGTAGTGAGAACCAGCCGAACTGATGAACCCGCCGCAGCCGCAGCCACCCCCATTAGACACTTCCCAGGCCATCGCCAACGATGGACGCGCTGCCAAGTATCAACAACCTTGCACAGCTGCAACAATATGAATAACAACACAACGAAGTAGTTACAACCGAAGTTTCATCATTTTGGCAGCGCCTGATTCTTGCTTGTTTGAAACAGTTGTCCAAGGAGGAGCGCTTTGCTAAAATTCATCAACTGAAAGCGAGTTTGAATGACACCGAGATTCGCATAGTGTCCTGGGTCGTCGACGCGGCAAACGAGAACTCATACGCTGCTGTGCTATGGGCCAATCTCAAACGATGGAACTTCATACGGTTCAATGTGACGAACATCTTTGGGCCTATGGCGTAACAGACTCCTCAAACGCTGCATAAATAGGCTACCGATGAACCAGGCTACCGGAAACATGTTGGCGAAACTTTGGACGAGTGGTACGCAATATCCGAATACGTTCGAACGTTGCGCCTGGAACCGTATCGGCCGATGTCATAGACGGGTATATTGTATGATAATCAAACCGGTGGTGGATGGAAAGCCTCCGCTGCTGCGTCCCATGATATTCGGAATCTGCAAACAAGCGGAAGGTGGCACGCCGACATACGTTTCTAGAATCAACAGCCGGCAGCCACAACGACAGTCGACGGAAGAAAACCGTTATCGCTCCGACTCGTTCTAGATCTGTGTTTGTCAAAATCAGGAGTCGCGATGACGGCGCTCAAAAGAAACGCCACGGTGACGAATGAAAAGACGACGACGGCAAATTCGAACGACATCGCAAGAGAAACGAGCAAATCGCGAACGAAAGCGA